>NC_090747.1:32452308-32454445 GCF_036898095.1 Palaemon carinicauda | reverse complement strand
ACTTTAAGCTTTAATAAAAACAGGAAAACCAGGATTATATGAAAACTGGCTTCAAAATTTCATTCACATCCACAAAATGATATTATGATATAAAACTCAATATTTCCTCCCTTTGGGCTTTTCTTTGACTGCATTCTTTTTTTGAAATCTCCATTTGATCCCTGACAATAAAGGTGATTTGACAGACAAGTTGTTCGTTGAAAAAGTCAGATAAACTTTTCAACATTTTGAGAATCCCGGAACCACGCATCTGGAAGACATTGTCACCCCCCCCCCCCCAAAAAAAAAAAAATATGATATGAAATACAAGCATAAATCTCTTTCTCTTTCAGATGTCCTATCCAGAAAAAAAATGAATAAAAAAATAGGTAAAAAATGGTAACAATCCATACCCTATCAAACAACATTGTGTTTTGTTATGCGTATATAGTCCCGGTTGAGTTGATAGGGGTTAGCAATCCTCATTTCTTTAACAAAAAACTAGAAAAAATTCTTCTAATTATCAAAAGATAAATCGTAGACATACTCATATTCCATACACATACAAACACGCATATATATATATATATATATATATATATATATATATATATATATATATATATATATATATATATATTATATATACATTCATACATATATATATATATATATATATATATATATATATATATACTGTATATATAAATATACATTCATACATATAATATATATATATATATATATAATATATATATATATATATATATATATATATATAATATATATATATACTGTATATATATATATACACACATTCATACATATATATATATATATATATATATATATATATATATATATATATATATATATATATATATATATATATAATATATCATACATTAATATATATATATATATATATATATATATATATATATATTATATATATATATGTATTATATATATATATATATATATATATATATATATTATATATATATATATATATATATATATATATATATATATATATATATATATATATATATGTATATATATATATATGTATATATATATATATATATATATATATATATATATATATATATATAGATATATATATATATATATATATATATATATATAACAATTTTATGCTTGATTATCTCATTTGCGAATCAGTTTTATGACATCAATGGCTATTCTGGTTTGTTCTACACGAACATTGCATTTCGTCGCTGTTTACCTTTTCCGCTCTAAAAATATAAGAAGAGTTTAAATTTCCAAAGATATATTGTTGATTCCTGCCTGCATTATATATATATATATATATATATATATATATATATATATATATATATATATATATAATATATATTTATATATATATAAATAGCAACGCACCTTAGGTCTCAAAAGTACCTTAAAGTCTTCCATTGTGTCAGGCATGTTTCATGACCAGAAATATTGGCCTTGGCGGTAAAATTATCATTACTATTATTATTATTATTATTATTATTATTATTATTATTATTATTATTAATATTATTATTATTATTATTATTATTATATTTATATATAATTTTTTTAATACTTAAAAAATTATCTTAGAGAGTCCAATTGACCACAGCGATTTGCAGGCAGACAGTCATTTTATAGGACTTTTTTCACCAAGTGAGTGATGAAACACCGAAACAAATTAGTTTAGAGACAACATACATTTTGTTGCATTGATACACCAATGATAAATATATTCAATTTAATATTTATTGAGATCGTTAAAGAATATTGAGGAAAAAGAGACGGAAGTATTTGGTCACGATAATTAATCATTTGCCCACTATTTGAAGTATTTATACAAGATAAGAGTGAAGGTACAAGAAATAAAAATACTTAAAAATCTAATTCTTATTAATGAATAATTAAGAGTGTTTTCGGATGGTTACTGGTTCAATCATGTGGAAAAGAATTGAAGATAAGAAATTCTGGTTAATTTGGCGATATGAGAAAGGTCTAAATTAAGGGGATTAAAAGCGCTAAATATACCTTTGCAAGATGTATTTTCAAAATGGCATTATTAAGCAACAGGGAAAATCGGTGACAGATTTAATAATTTCTTCACATTACAAGTTTCCTAGCAAAATGTTTCAAA
>NC_090747.1:32434808-32437308 GCF_036898095.1 Palaemon carinicauda | reverse complement strand
TAAGCCTATTTTTTGTGAAATTGAAGAAGACACAGACCTTATATGTTTCTCAAAAGTAAATTTACTGTCGAGAATCACACCTAAAATTTTGAAAGAGTCATACATATTTAAAGAAACATTATCAATACTGAGATCCGGATGTTGAGGAACCACCGTCCTTGACCTACTTACAATCATACTTTGAGTTTTGTTAGGATTCAACTTCATACCCCATAATTTGCACCATGCACTAATTCTAGCTAAATCTCTATTAAGGGATTCACCAACCCTAGATCTACATTCAGGGAATGGAATTGATGCAAAGAGAGTAGCATCATCTGCATATGCAACAAGCTTGTTTTCTAGGCCAAACCACATGTCATGTGTATATAGTATGAAAAGTAATGGGCCAAGAACACTACCCTGTGGAACACCGGATATCACATTCCTATAATCACTATGGTGCCCATCAACAACAACTCTTTGAGATCTATTACTTAAAAAATCAATAATAATGCTAAGAAACGACCCACCCACTCCCAACTGTTTCAGTTTGAAAACAAGGGCCTCATGATTAACACGGTCAAAGGCAGCACTAAAATCAAGGCCAATCATACGAACTTCCCGACCACAATCAAGGGATTTCTGTACAGCATTGGAGATTGTAAGAAGGGCATCACATGCTCCAAGGCCTTTACGAAAACCAAATTGCAAACTAGGGAGTAGATGATTACCTTCAGCAAACCTATTAAGACGTTTTGCCAGAAGACGTTCAAAAACTTTAGATAATATGGGAGTTATGGAAATTGGGCGGTAATCAGTGGGACTTGAGCTACCACAAACACATTTACATAGAGGAGTAACATTTCCAATTCTCCAACTAGTGCTAAAAGCTCCTCTTCTTGCTAACTTGCGCAAAATAACAGATAACTTTGGAGCTAAGAAATCTGCTGTCTTTATAAAAAACAAAGGAAAAATACCATTTGGGTCAACACCTCCATAAGCATCAAGGTCCATCAACAGAGCTTTAATCTCACGAGATCGAAAAGCTAAACTAGTTAGTTTAGCCTCAGGAAAACAGGAATGAGGAAGTTCAAGTTTTTCGTTATTCTGTTTACTGTCAAAAACATCAGCCAAAAGGGTTGCCTTTTCCTTTGGACAGTGAGTGACTGAACCATATGGTTTAAGTAAAGGAGGAACTGTTGCATCTACACCAAAGAGTGCAGATTTAAGGGTAGACCACCATTTATGTTCCTGAGTTGTACCAGAAAGTGTTTCTTTTATGGTTAAATTGTACTCCTTTTCAGTTGAGGTCAAATCTGATCTGTTACCCTTCCAAAGTTGATAGGCCTCCTGCTTCTCCAAAAAAGCACGTCTACAATCATCATTGAACCACGGTTTGTCCTTCACTCGGTACCTTAGCACATGAGAAGGGATACGCCTATCAATTATGTTGACTAGATTCTCATTCAAAGGGACAACTGGATCTACACTATTATATAATTGTGACCAATTCAAGCACAAAAGATCGTGTAAAATCCCATTCCAGTCTGCTTGGGATTTCATATAAATTTTAAGAGAATATGATATATCAGGGACAGGCTGCTCAGTCTTCACTAATAATGAAATCAAGGCATGATCAGATGTCCCGACTGGAGAACCAACCTTACCAGTTATAACGCCAGGGGAGTCAGTGTATACAAGGTCCAAGCAATTACCAGACCAGTGAGTAGCTTCATTTATGATTTGCTCACAGCCTGATTCAGAGGCAAAGTCTAAATCTCTTAAGCCATGGCGATCGGTAGGAGAGATAGAACTTAACCACTCCCTATGGTGAGCATTAAAATCACCAACAAAGACAAAAGAAGCCTTTCTATCATCTTCTTGTATCTTAGCCATAATGGTAAGAAGACAATCGAAGATAGAATCATCCATGTCTGGATTCCGGTAGATCGAACATAAATAAAAGTTGTTATGCCTGCCACAAACTTTTATTACCTGAATCTCATTACATCCACATTGATAGCAGGACTTATGAGAAGCAGGGTACTTGGTCCTATATATATATATATATATATATATATATATATATATATATATATATATATATATATATATATATATATATATATATAGATATATATATATATATATATATATATATATATATACACACATATATATATATATATATATATATATATATATATATATATATATATATACGACTCTCTCGTTATAAAAGACACTGTCAAAACGGACTTTGAGTTAAAAGGGGAAAAGATTTAAAAACTGCTCACGTATGTGAAACTTGGAAATCGCAGGCACAATGGAAGGCAACCGATGTTTCGTTGAGTACCTGTACGTATCCGGTTGCGTTATTTGCATTATTGTCAAAAAAAAAAAAAATAAAAAAAAAAGTGACATTGTCAGATGTTTATAGAAGCATATAAAGGCTGAAAGGATAGGTCGTGAAGTTTATTGGTGGCAATAATAACAACGCTGTTATTCGTATGACGGC
>NC_090747.1:32422308-32427308 GCF_036898095.1 Palaemon carinicauda | reverse complement strand
ACTATTTAACTAATGGACCTTTAATATGAAGTTTAGTTGGTCTTTGGTATTAGATGTCGGGATAGATTGGCAATATTAGAGATAAAATATTAAAAGAAGGTTTGATATACAGCATGAATAGTACAATACTGATCCAAGAGTACTGATATATGATGCATTTAAGCAAAAGCTTTTATAGAGGATTTATTAACGGTTACAATAAAGAAGAGACATTAGAGAATAATTGTAGAATACCGTCATCGGGCAAATATAGTGATCAAAGAAATTCATGTTAAGTGATCATATACATTATACATAGCGAGGTTATATACATCCATAACGGACAAAAGATGCGAAAATCCGGAAAAAAAAGTCTGAGTATGACGCTCACTTAACCAAATAAGACTGGTCCAGGACTGTGTTATTGGGCTCCTCTGGGCAGCGGAGGAATTTTACCTGACATGAAAACTGTGAGACAAGAGACTGAAATTTATATAAGGCTTTTGAAATGGAGGAAGTTTCATACAGATTTTCCAGGGGACCTTTTTGAGAGAAGTGCTAGAAGAGAATTCCATGATGACACAAATACACCTACACAAAGACAGAAAGACAATTATACATAGATGCAAACATTTAGTCCCAAATACACACACACATAAATATAAATATATATATACATATTTATATATATATATATATATATATATATATATATATATATATATATATATATATATATATATATATATATATATATATTTATATATATATATATATATATATATATATATATATATATATATATATATATATATATATATATATATATATATATATTGATGATAGAGAAATATTACCGACCTAAAATGTTCAATGTTAAGTGCATAATATATTCTGTGGAAATATTTATCTAGTCTCTCCAACTAAATTCACGACAAAAATGACGAAGATAAAAATCAACGTTCTTTTCAAGAAGTAAAATAGGTTTTCTATTCTTAAACAGCTTTAGGTTCCCACTTGTATCACAAGCCTCTGGAGCCATAACATATTTTCATTCTCTACCATTGGTCTCTCCAGGGAATATCTGATCTTTTTCTTACTCCTTTACAGAATAAAAAATAGACTTTCTAGACCCATTACCTACTGTATGTGTCTCTCGAGCATTCAATGGTACAATTTATTTAACCTTGAACAAAAAAGGGCATCAGGTCGTAACACTTTCCTTTCTTGGCCTGTCAGCTTTTTAACTTTATTTTTATTGCATTTCTTAATGATAAGATATAATGGATTTATTTTAAAAGTATATATATATATATATATATATATATATATATATATATATATACATATATATATGTATATATATATATATATATATATATATATATATATATATATATATATATATATATATATATATCATCTTCTATGACGACCATTGGCGCAAAGGGCCTCGGTTAGATTTCACCAGCCGTCTCTATCTGGAGCTTTTAAATCAATACTTCTCCACTCATCGTCTCCTACTTCACACGTAATAGACATCATTCATGTAGGCCTGGGTCTCCCAACTTTTCTAGTGCCTTGTGGAGCCCAGTTGAAAGTTTTGTAAACTAATCTCTCTTGGGAGTGCAAAAAGCATGACCAAACAATCTCCATATACTCCTCACCATAATCTCATCCACATATAGCACTCGAGCAATTTCTCTTATAGTTTACACATCCACACACACACACACACACACACACACACATATATATATATATATATATATATATATATATATATATATATAGTGCAATGAACAGTCAACCTATGCCAATCAGGACCACCCATACTAGGTTGGTTTGCTGAGGGCGATCAGGCCAAAGTCGCTCACCATTGCCAATCCGTAGTGGCCGTCGTGATGATGAAAACTGGCCCAACCCAGAGAGTTATGGGGTTCTTTGACTGACCAGACAGTACTACATTGGATTCTTCTCTCTGGTTACGGTTCCTTCTCTTTCCCTACACATACGCTGAATAGTCTGGCCTATTCTTTACAGATTCTCCTCTGTCCTCATACCCCTGAAACCACTGAAATTACTAAACAATTCTTCTTCGCTCCTTAGCTATGGTAAGCAGATCTTCTAGGAGAAGGACACTCCGAAATCAAACCATTGTTCTCTAGTCTTGGATAGTGCCATAGCCTCTGTACCATGGTCTTCCACTGTCTTGGGATAGAGTTCTCTTGTTTGAGGGTACGATCAGGCACACTATTTTATCTGATTTCTCTTTCTCTTGTTTTGTTAAAGTTTTCTTAGTTTATATAGTAAATATTTATTTTAATGTTGTTACTCTTCTTAAAATATTTTATTTTTCCTTCTTTCCTTTCCTTACTGGGCTATTTTCCCTGGGCTTATACCATTCTGCTTTTCCAACTAGGGTTGTAGCTTAGCAAGTAATAATAATAATAATAATAATAATAATAATAATAATAATAATAATAATAATGTGTATCATTACCGCTTCTCTGCCTCTAATCCTCAGAAGCCGTGGCATAAATGCCCAAGGTAGAAAGAAGTTTGTTCCCACTGTATGGGTTGCTGAATATTCCTGGATAAGAAGAGGCCAACTTTGGAAACTAAATCTTACAACAAATAACACCAGGATATTGTATAGGGAAGATCTTGCTGTGTTACTAAAAGAGCTGAAAAAAAAAACTTGGATGTAATAGGATTGAGTGAAATTAGAGGAACTGGTGAATCCTATATAGTTAAAAGACGGCAACATATTTTGCTTCAGAGGATATGAAAGGAACAAAGATAATGGGGGAAGTCTCATTAATAATTATTATATCACTGACAACATAAAATTATTTGAGCACTAGAGATCGAATTTTAAGATGAATTATCAAATTAATAGGAGTATGAACTGAAGATCAGTCAAACGTATCCAATAACATCCATATAGAGAAAGATAGAGAAACTATTTTTTTTTATATATTCTAACGTGTTTTGGGTGATTTCTTTACTAAAAGTAGGTCAAAAGAAGAGAGGTGGATGAGCAATAGGCATATTTGGAGTAGGAACATAGAGAATGGACATGGCCAAGCACAAATGGAGACATGAAAATTAAATAGATATTATTCTCAGTGAAAAAAATTATTTAGTTAGAGATCCAACAGTGTTAAACAAGTTAAACACAATGCGATCATTGACTGCCGAAAAACAATTTTTTTTTAGATCTAAGTAAAGAGAGTGAAAAACCTATTTTAAGGGAGAAAAAATAAACACTGTTGTAGTAAAAGAATGATATGATGATCTTAATTTTAGCAATATAAAATAGGTACTCCCAGCTACATGATGAATGGAAACAGGTAAACATAAATGATAACAGTAATTCAAATACACATGTAATGGAATCAACATAAAAGATATGTGGAAAATTCCTAAAAAAAGATCAAGGAAAACTATCAAAAGAGACCAAATACATAAACAAGAAACAAGTGGAAATGAAGATAGAATCCGAGAGAGATGCAATGGAACTAGCATAATTATCCAAAATCATAAACAAACTGAAGACCCAAGATATTCGTAAACACAATAATACCAAAATGGAGAAAACACTTAAGAAAGGAAGACGCATACAATTAATGAAAAGAAGTCTAGGAACAGGACACCAATAGAAGTTTCCTTTAGGGGATGAAAATGGAAATATCAGCAATAGAAATGGAGTGATAAAAATAGCAAAAGATTTCCATACATTACTATACAATAGTGATATACGAAACAATTTCACCAATAGAAACAATGAAACACCTGAGCCGGTACCAAAAGTAAGAGTAGGAGAAGCAAAGAAGGCATTAAAGGGCATGAAAAGAGGCAAAGTGAACTCTACACCAAATGTCTGCAAAATGCTCTATACCTACTGATTGGAAAAACTTTATCATCCTCATTCACAAAAAGGGAGACACAAGAGACCTGAAAACTACCGCACATATGTTCACTCTCCATGATAGATATAATATTTCCGTCAACTAATTATGTGCTTGAATTTGGAAACAACCATCATAGTTGTCAAAAATCATAGAAGGAAAAAAAAAGTATGTTTTCACATCTGGAAAGGTCTTCTGGAAAGGATGGCGAAAAAAGGTTGAGTCTGAGATGTTTGTCACCATGTGAAGTCGAAGATGTTCATCAGTACGTGTGTGGGTTTGTTCAAGCATCTTAAGATCTAGAGACCAAATGACTGGGATGATCATGACTGGTGGGTGGCAGCACCGAGGGAATCACATAGTGCCGATCATGGGTCAATTGGTCGAACGGGACACGTGTTAAACCTTACCAAATGTCGCATGTCAATTTTTTTTTTTTTTCTCCAGTCCTAGCGAAAGGTCGAAGATTGGCATCAGTCCTAAATCATGTACAAAACGTAAAACCCATTTAACCTTTATCATTTTGACATTGCCGTTTCCGACGATTGCAAATGGCGCCCAAAATGGGGCAAAACCCGTGACCTGGAACTGAAGAAAAATTTGAAATTCACATTCAACGTGTCTCGTCGAGAGAGACTTGATGGTGCAAATTCCATTCCCGTATCTTGATTAGTGTAGACGTACTAGCCAAAAAACTTACGGCCAAATGACTCTTGAACTGACCTTAGAGGTCACCAATTGACCCAGGACCTTAAATATGAGTACCAACCGCTTTGACACATACTCAAGTTCAATCATGGGCCAAACAAAAGACAGGCACTTATCTAACCACCTTGGTAAGAAAAATGCCGAAACCAAGAGTCGGTTAAAGAAATAATCGGCAAAGCAGTTAAGAAAACAAAAATTATAATCACACTAGGTCTACATTTCCAAGACGATTGAATTGTCTTCACTTTTTCCGCCTTTGAGCTTCTCGTTCATGTTTCAGGTGGTTTCTTTCAAATCTTAAGAAAGAGGATATCCTTTTGGAAAATCCTCTTGACTCAGAGGAAAATGGTATAGATATAAGATTTTCCTGAGAGACACCGAATTCTTACGGAAGAAATT
>NC_090747.1:32414808-32419808 GCF_036898095.1 Palaemon carinicauda | reverse complement strand
AATAAAAAGTAAAAAGTGGTTAGTGGCCATTTTTATATATTCTTCTATATTAACGAAGCAAAAAGAAAAATAGAATCAGCAAAACGTCTCTTCTTATTTCTCAACTTTTAGCTGATTTAGTTACATTATCTAATAGTCGTGTTTTCTACTTCCTAAAACACTATCCTAACAAAAGATGACATGATTATATCAATATCTTTGTAATTTATTCTTATGATAACGATGATGAACATATTCACAAATTTTATTCACGTAATTGCTATAACTTCTCTATGCTAATTACACAATAGCAAATCTTTTATGCTATCAATTAACTTCCCTAAATAGGATGCGTATGATACCATCACTAATAAAGTCCATTTGTGTTTCCGTTGTCATCAACAGGGCTGGAAGAAGAAGCTCGTAGATGCTGAATCCCTGATAATGTAATTAAGCAAGCAATTATACATCGCGCGATGCCTGGAAAACTCATTAATGCTTCCAGCTTTTTTTTAACGTCAGAGTAAATGTTTCTTTCTCGTTCCTTTCATCAAGACTAGTCGCTTCTTGCCCATTAATCACCATTCTTTTATTCCAACTCGGCTTCATCCCATTTTAGTATTGCAAACAAAGTTTTGTCAATTATAGATACTTCTATTTTCGGTTCATCAGCTTTTGTTATTTATATCTGTGAATAGTTTCATTAAATTATACTGGAGAGAAGCTGTTTTGGATATAGAATAACATGTATTATGTGTTGCTTTCAGTGTCTCCAATTGCTCCATTTATTGCATTTATCATTTTACATAAGATCATATATATATATATATATATATATACATGTATATATATACATAGATATATTTATATATATACACACACACATATATATATAAATTATATATATATATATATAATATATATATATATAATGTATATATATATATATATATATATATAATGTATATATATATATATACTATATATAAATATATGTGTGTGTGTTTGTATGTGTGTACATATATATATATATATATATATATATTTATATATATATATATATATATATGTGTGTGTGTGTGTACATATATATGTATATACGTATATATATATATATATATATATATATTACTCCAAAGACTTAAGGGCTTAAATATGCAATAAAAACTGATAATAAGCTGTCGCTAGAAAAAAAAATATTACGGAAAAATGAGACAGGTGTCAAATAAAATATTTGTCACTCCGAATATCTGTTTCAGATATGAAGTATATAAGACTTTCATTAGCCTTGTCTGTATATGGGAAATGCTTTACGTAATACTAACCCTCTTTAACTGGCAATAGAATAAAGTTTTCAAGCCTGTAAAATAAACCATCCAATTCGTTCTGCCACATTACTTTCGATAATTATAGGGTAATTCTGGTCAGATCACATTTAAGGAAACCAAAGATAATTTGCAACACGGTGAAGACATGGGAAGTATTTAATAGTAAAAAGGATTTATTTATTAGTGTAAATAATTAGGCTCATTTCTCGTCGCCAGACCCATGCTTTTGACGGGTAAAGATGGGATAGTTGTTAAGTCTTATTAGATTCTCGAATTGAAGTAAGAGGCGTCTTCGTGAAATGAAGGTATCGACGGTTTCTTGTTGATAACTTCAAAGTCGTGAAAAATTAATATCTCAAACATAATTAGTTCACATATTCCTCATATTCGAGTAGATGTTTTCCATCTTCAAAGGGAAATATTTCATTTCATATTTCTAGAAATTTTTTAAAATATTTGCCAGCTTAATTTCAGAAAGGGTTCATTAAGTTTGCAAGAATCCTAGAAAGATTATAGAGTGAAAATCTATATCCTTTACGGTATCTGTGTATTACAATTTTTATTTTGCTTGAGTAGAGGATATATTTTTCCATATTAATACCAGGAATGATTACATTGGAAATATCGATTTTGAATTTTGAGGAATATTTTATGACATAATTGCATTCCTATATAGATCCTATTTGCTACTGTACTGAAGATAGATAAATATATTAATCAAACAATAGTACTCATATATTTGAACATGTTACCTAAAATTTATCATATTTCAACTGCGACTTTAATCACATTAATCCTTAGAAAACCATTAAAAGAGGAGAGAAATCATTACTAAAGAAGAAAAATAAAATTCACCAACAATGCAATCATCGATATCAGTCAATGATTGATGGAGGTCAATAGCAACTATTGACCTTCCGATGAACAGGGATAGCCATATGTATAAAAAAAAAAAGAAAAAAAAAAATATCCAAAATGGAAACACCTATTTCATATTACTAAACTTTACCATGGAAGTAAATATCAAAGGATATTGAGTTTTCAATCTTCTGTACGAATTACGTATATAATTTTTATCTTTTACATTAAAATTTTTATACATCTCGATGATCTTTTGAGGGTTTTATTTGAGAGAGAGAGAGAGAGAGAGAGAGAGAGAGAGAGAGAGAGAGAGAGAGAGAGAGAGAGTGAGAGAGAGAGAGAGAGAGAGAGAGAGAGAGAGAGAGGTGGGTATGACTTGCAATATGAAGTCTCCATGTAACTAATATTATTGTAAGATTCTCCAAATCAGATTCTAAGGAAAGGTAAAATGTTATTAAAAATCAGATTCATTACAATTCAGCCCTTTGCATTCGGATAATAGCCAATACGATTCTCGATATCCCTCCAAAGCCAAAATCATTAACAACTTATGGCATTATAATTTCTTTGTATTTCAGATCTCTCTCTCTCTCTCTCTCTCTCTCTCTCTCTCTCTCTCTCTCTCTCTCTCATCCTCTTCTTTTAGATGCCAAACTTTTCAAACATTTCAATTGATCTCACAGTAAAAATCAGAATTATTAAAACTGTACTAATGGAAAGTATAAGTGTATAGAGATGCATATTCACCATTTGCTTCAAATATTAGATAATAAAGAGATGCACATGATGTAAGTAAATGTATATATATATATATATATATATATATATATATATTTATAAGCTGAACCATTTTAAGTCACTGTTTGGAGACGAAGTAGAAGTAGTTGATTTGAATAAGCAGTGGGAACTATCTGTTATTAGTTATCAAGAACTGAATTATACGCGTGAAAAAGAGAATTATATGGAACATCCATTTGCAGGAATTTTTATGCGTATATTTTTTATGCACACACGCACATACACACACATATATATACATACATATATATATATATATATATATATATATATATATAATATGAGTGTGTGTGTTTGTGTGTGTATGTGTGTATGTGTGTGTGTATATCTATGTTAGTGCGTGTGTATTTGTTCATGAGTTTATGGCATATATTTTTTTTTTCTAATATCTCCTTATAACTCTGTTCCCGAGGTGAATTCATTCCGACGCGTGTCCCGGGAACCGTGTGAAGAATTTCAGTCTCTTAAGAACTCTCAGGGTTTAATAATTTGTCTGATCAGAAGGCAATATCAATCAAGTTGATGGCCAATTGATCGCCGGACCCCTGCATGGAAGTGAGCTATGATGCGGAAAGCTAAAGGCAGGGATTATGCTGTTTATTTTCTTGTGATCTTGTTCACTTGATTGATTCTTTTCTATATAGATCGCCGGAAATTTTCATATCCCGTTTAATTATTTGCTAAATATTTTCCTATAATGAATTTGATAACAGACATAACTTGTTATAAATAATATATTTTCACTATGTTTTTTATTACTAATTTATTTTGTCATCAATGTTATTCATGGTAAGAAAGTTCTTCAAAGTTCATTTCTGAAAATCGAATGGAAGAGTATTTTTATTAAAAAAAAAAGTTTATCACATCAAAATGTACAATGAAGATGCTATTAAAAGTGTAGATATGATAAATAGAATAAACAAAGGGTACATAAGCATGTATATCCAACAATATCAATTTGAACAATCGAATTTGTTGATAGAAATTAATTTTAAAATCAAGGCACCCAACTCCTACGAACATTCTATGATTCTAAATTTCTTTCACGTTCTTTGGTCCGACCGTTTTTTTTTTTTTTTTTTTTTTAAATCCGATTGTTAATGCTACGTTTCGATACACAATTTCATTATAAAACACAAGTGAAAAACACATCTAATTCAGTAGAATCATGGAAATGTTGATGTTCCATAAATTGCCGCATAGATGAAAGGATGACGAGATGAGGAGTCTGGGTCGCTATGAAGGTATCAGGTATAAGGTTCCACTCGTTCCATTTGGAGAGGCTCCTCAAGTCATCACTTGGAGGATCACTTACAACTGCGTAGAGTGAGAACGACCTTCTGGTAGTGACTAAGATAGAAGGCAATTCATGGAGAGTAGAATTGCCATAGAGAAAAGTTTTAGAGGAAGACATTTCTGAGAATTGATGATATACCAAAGGTGGTAAAAGGTGTTCAAAGAAATTGACAGTAAATTTCTTAGTATATAGCCTTCTAAGGTAATGATTCCAGGAAAGCTTCATACATAGATAAGGACACATATATATGCAAGGGTCAACACAATGGAATCTTATATTCAATAGAAGAGGTTTTTAAAAGATTAGGGATGATATTGAAATAGGTTTTGCAAACGCTTTGCCAGTAAATGAAAATGTTGATTATTTATCGGATGGTCAACAGAGTCTCCATTACATTAGAAATATTCCATTCCGTTTTCTAGAAGTTGGTAAACTATGTAGCCAGACAACTTCACTCTTACCATAATTCTATTTGACGAAATCAGAAGGAACCAAACAAAAATATACCTTTTTTTTTAACAAGTTGATGATGATTATAGTTCTAAATTACAATAGCTTCCATAATGACTTGTACGTAATTATGGACTAAAAAAGCTTACGTCCGTAACCAATTCAATTTCCCATGCATGAAGGTAATTCAATCAGAGATATTCATCTGCCGATGATAAGGTCCGGTATTATTATACTTATGGCATCCCGACCCAGATGACCTTAAACATTTACATTATTGTAGAGTT
>NC_090747.1:32402308-32409808 GCF_036898095.1 Palaemon carinicauda | reverse complement strand
CAATTGCCTATCATACGAAAGTCTTTAGTAATTTTGTTTAAAGTTCATGGTATTATTCTATATATAACTCCTTCACTAAATTTTGTTTATTCAGTTACCTTTGAATCTTTTTTCAAGAGAGACGTTACCATTTGTCAAAATAAAATATCACTAGTTTTCAAAGTAATTTCAATATCATTTCGATGATGACCCCTGCTTGAAAAAGACCATTTGCGATCGAGCAGAGGCTTTGCATTTTACGACGGTTATTATGTCCGCCCTTCTGCATCTAATTACGGAAAAACATATGCCACAGAGAGATGCTAATTTGGGCCAATGGCAGGAGCTTTTACAGTTATGATCTCCAACATCAAATCGTCCCTGTGAATAACGCAGAATCAGCTTATATAAAAAAAAAAAAAAAAAAAAAAAAAAAAAAAAAAAAAAAAAAAAACCTAATGGAACAAAAAACACGCTTTTAAAGGATAACTGGATCTGAAATTTTCTGCAAGTCGTGGAAACTAATTTGTTTTTTAAGCATATTCTTTCCTTTGAATGTCGGTAGCATTCTTTAATCATTCGATAAGTGGAGGAAAGTGTAATATGTTTTATAAAAAGATTATTAGTATTTGCATTTAGTAATATTGCCTTTGCATGTGCGTACTTAACATTGCTAATCAGTAATATGTGTAAAGGGTACACTTCATATAGTTATCTCTAAGTATAAGTACTATTCTGTGCTCATGAGTCAATGCAATAGTGTCTATATTTCTCCCCAAAAACCATTAACGGAATATTGCGATCAGGGAAGATGAAGTTGAAGTCTACTCAATACGAGTCCATTAGTTCGGGAGTTTAGGGGACTTTGCAAAAGGAAATTTACCATAATTTTTGGCAAATCCTTCGTCTCTATGGAAAGGATGGAGAAGCACAATGTTTTCCTTTGAGGTCATGAAATATTTTAACATGCTATTAATCACCCATATCCCAAAACACAAACGTCTTCCTTTCACTCTCAATGAATGCTTTGGTATTTGTGTTATGAATTTTAAGAATGATATAAATAACTTAACCAGTAACTTATATGTAAAAAAAAAAAAAAAATCAATTATCGTGATTATGAAAATTAATCTATCTTATTCATCTTATCTTCTGATATGCTTTCATTATTTTCAAACTCCCCAAAATCCGATTAAATGCTATTTCTTTTCTAAAGAAAGTAATGATACTATTTTTTTTAGCATTACTTACATTTATATCTATAGAAATCATGCTGTCAAATATTATCATATAACCTATCATTTGATAGCTCAACCTTATCTTTTCAATTACTAGCTGACATAGATTTTTCTTTTTTATTTAAAGCAGAGATAAGGGGTAAATAGCTGCAAATTAGGTCACTGAACATTCTATTTTGAAGTACCAGAGCGACCAGCTTTAAACATATTTTTACACTCATTTCTTTCACCAGTTGTTTTATCTCACCAATACAACGATATTTCTGCTTATTTGGGCGGGGTCTTTTCACCGTTGATAGGTGAGGTGTTCTAATTTTGTTCATCTATATACTAGGAGAGAAAATCAACTTTTATTTATCAGATTACCAAACTCTAACTTATCCATCTAAAATAAAATTTTGATCAATTTTTATACACTTTGATTTTTTATCATTTTACTAAGTGTTGGAAATTGTAATAATTGAGATAGATATTTTATTTGTCATTTTAGAGTATGCCTTAATAGCAGAACATCAAAATATTTTCAATGCTCGCTTACTAGATTGTACGTTATATCAGAGGAGGTTAGGCTCAAGATAAAGAGAAGAAAGATGATGAGAACAAAATAAGCAATGGAAGATGAAAAATCATTAGAAAAAGAAAAGTTCAATGATGTAGCATCCTTAAAATTTTCAGGACCTATGATTTCTAATACATTGGCTTCAGAATTGGAATTTATTGAAAGATGGGAAAAAAATCAAATCAGATAAAGGCTACATTAAGTAAAATTTGGTAATCAAATCACCTTAAATTACGTATACAAATCAGGCTGAATATCAATTTAGCGAGATCGGTTTTACCGTATGGACATGAGTTGTTGTATGACAATGAGACAATATCCAGCAGATTTTGTGGACTTTAGAAGAATATTAGGAGTTAAAAGATAGGACTGGATTAGGAATGAAATAATAAGAGAAATAACTCGAGAGTCATATGTGAATGAGATCATGGTGAGGGATAGATGGAGACGGTTTGGGTATGCTCTTTGCACTTCCCAAGAGAGATTAGCTCACCAAACGTTCAACTTGGCTCAAGAAGGTACTAGAAGAGTTGGAAGACCCAGGCCTACATGGCTGAGGACTAAGAAGTGTGAAGTAGGAGATGGTGATTGGATAAGTGTTGATTTTAAAGCTCTAGATGGAGATAACGGGCGAAATCTAACCAAAGCCCATTGTGTCTAGAAGCATAGAAGGATATGAGTTATATATATATATATATATATATATATATATGTATATATATATATATTCATATGTGTGTGTGTTTATGTGTATGTGTGTTTGCATGTGTGTTTAAGAGTTTTCGTGTGCATTTGTGTTTCTATTAGTGCATGTGCATGTATGTATGTAATCATTCAATATATAACAATATTACATTATTATCTATCTTAGAATGTAAAGTAATAAAAATAGTGTTTATAAATTATCAAGAGCTTCCATGTTTTAAGAAAATCTCTGTCACATACCTTTTCCTTTTGCTTCTGTGTGTTGACATAGTTTCTTTAATGAGAGTTAATTGTTGAGAGTATTTCAGTTGGTACTTAGTATTAAAAATTAAATCTTAATATTTCTGGCGCTGATATAATGATGTTGTTATATTTCTTTTCTCGCAAGAAGTTTTTTTTTATGCAAATAATAGATATAGGATAATATTGAAAACTCATAGCTTTTAAAGATATTTCCTGGCATGCTTTTATTTGTATTGCAAAGTTCACACGTGTGAATACAACTTTTAGTTTATAAATAAAAGATCAAGAATGGGATTTTTTTTTTTTACTTTAAATTTATATTCAAAGTATTATGACGGAAGTTACATTCCCAAACGGTGAATCCCTTAATAGAGATTTAGCTAGAATTAGTGTATGGTGCAAATTATGGGGTATGAAGTTGAATCCTAGCAAAACTCAAAGTATGAATGTAAGTAGGTCAAGGACGGTGGCTCCTCAACATCCGGATCTCAGTATTGATAATGTTTCTTTAAATTTGTATGACTCTTTTAACATTTTAGGTGTAATTCTCGACAGCAAATTTACTTTTGAGAAACACATTAGGCCTGTGTCATCTTTAATTGCACAAAAAATAGGCTTATTGAGAAAGTCTTTCAAGATTTTCGGTGATCAATCTATTCTGAAGAAGTGTTTTAATTCTTTCATTCTACCTTGTTTTGAATATTGTTCTTCTATCTGGTCTTCAGCTGCTGATTCTCATCTTAATTTGTTGGACAGAAACTTACGGTCTATTAAATTTCTTATTCCTGATCTAGATATTAATCTCTGGCACCATCGTTCAATTAGTTCATTATGCATGTTGCATAAGATTTTTCATAACTGTGACCATCCTTTACATTCAGATCTCCCTGGACAATTCCATCCTGTTTGTAAAACTAGGCAGGTAGTTAATTCTAATAGCCAAGCCTTCTCCATCATGAGGCTCAATACTACGCAGTACTCTAGAAGTTTTATTCCAGCTGTTACCAAGTTGTGGAATGATCTTCCTAATCGGGTGGTTGAATCAGTAGAACTTCAAAAGTTCCAAGCTGGAGCAAATGCTTTTTTGTTGACCAGGCGGACATGAGTCTTTTTATAGTTTATTTATGACATATTTGTTTTTGATGTTGTTAATAGTTTATATATGACATGTCTGTTTTGACGTTGTTACTTATTTTAGAATGATTTATTGTTAATTTGTTCTCTTCATTTATTTATTTCCTTATTTCCTTTCCTCACTGGGCTATTTTTCCCTGTTGAAGCCCCTGGGCTTATAGCATCTTGCTTTTCCAACTAGGGTTGTAGCTTGGATAGTAATGATAATAATAATAAAACATTATATTTGAATAAAAAAAACATTTAATAATATTTTTTTTCTAGTTTAAATATTTTGTAAGAACGACTAATACAGCACTATATTCTATTCCACGTATAGGGACGTATTTTTTTTTTTTACTTCATTGTTTAATTTTGGTACTGTTGACTGTACTGTTATAACAAAATTAGTATTTATGTGCAACGTACTTGAAATATAGACCTCAATTACATATAAAAAAAAATACGAAATCAAATTCCTTAATACCATTAGCTTTTCATATCAATCATATGTAAAAAAAATCACTAAACTATAAACAGTATGTTTCTTCCAGTTGGATTAAAAAAAGATTATAGTAAACTTCACAACAGATACTTAAAAACCGGCCTTTAGTATAAGCTGTTGGTTCCAGCACACAAAAGATTAAATCTACATTAATGACAAAAATACCCAATACACAATATTGAATTGCAACTTACAGGTGTCTGAGGACACCAATATCTGATATATGAATCATGATAGCAAAATCATGAAACCTATTAATAAATTAAATTGGTAATAAGGATATGATAATGGCACGCAGCTAAAATTTAAAGATAGCCATGTATTTCAGAGGGTATTTCTTACTCAGCTTTTATTTGGAACTAGAAAAGCGGACAGCATGACAAGCTTCATTAAAGAAAAAAAAAATCAATTGATCTTTGAGTTCACATGAGTTTTTTTCATCTCCATGTCATGTTGATTATGCTCATGAATTCTATAAGTCACCCCCTACCTCTTTCATC
Source organism: Palaemon carinicauda (assembly GCF_036898095.1). NCBI lineage: Eukaryota > Metazoa > Arthropoda > Malacostraca > Decapoda > Palaemonidae > Palaemon > Palaemon carinicauda. Next base: position 32,404,966 of record NC_090747.1, on the reverse strand, counting down.
ATTTCATATTATAGAGAATAGTCTAATTAGATTTACTCTATATTACTCTTATACAATTAGTTGTTATTTGACAAGCATTGCATATCTTTTAGATATATATCCAAGTCTGCCCCGCTTTACTTTACGATGGAAATAAAATCAAATTGCAAATTGTAGAGGTTATCATGAATTGTTTTTTTTTATCAAGCTAAGATATTACTTAAATTTAATTATAGATTTTAAGATTTCATGAAATTATCAATTCATATACTCAGTATTGATAATAGCACACAAATGCATATAAAACATACGAACAAAAACGCAAACAATAATGATTGGAACCAAGTCTTCACAACTTTTGCACTGTCACAGACCCAAGACATTAGGTTGACAGGATTTAGTTCCGCAAGGGAGATAATATTCTTCTAACGTGAGCGTAAATATAAATATTAAGAAATATTGGTCTTCTTCAATCTGTGATTACAGCAGTTATTCATGTTCTTGCTAATGAGATCATTCAGTGTAATTTGAGAGATTTATTAAACCGCATGAGGACGCATTGTGCACAGTGGATTCCTTGAGAGAGAGAGAAAAAAAAGGACATCAAGAGTTTTATGAAGCTTGGTATAACAGTTTAATGATACTGGAGGTCATGTTGGTCTCCTCTTTAATGAAAAGGAATTTGATGAAATTGATGATTGCAGTTTATTGTTCAACAGAATTTCCAGGCATGAGAGGAAAGGGATATAGTCCATGTTACCAATTCCGAGCTATCAACTGGGATAATAAAGGAATCTATTAGACCTTAATTCCCCGTCCTTTCTTGTGTTTTCAGTATGATTATCCTAGCATCTAAAACCTCCAGTCCATAGTTTTCCTTCCAACCCTTTATTAAGATTTGTTATGGAATTACAAACACGCACATGCCCACTCACACAGATTTTTGTCAACCTGAAAGAAAGGCGTGCAAAATTTAATCCTATTAGTTAATGGAAGAATAATGATACCATGGAACATCCTTGGTGAAAGCCTGAAAGCCTTTGATCATTTTTTATGGGAATACCATTAATGTTTATACAGTTGATATAAAATATGCTTTAGGAATTTCGTTGAGGATATTACAAAGGAAAAAACAAAAACCCGTATAATTAGGTTGAGTTAATGAAAATATATTATTGTTCTTGCATAAAAGCGTATTATTATTATTATTATTATTATTATTATTATAATTATTATTATTATTATTATTATTATTATTATTATTATTATTATTATTATTATTATTATTATTATTATCACGTAGCCCCTGGCTATCCGGGGTGCTGCCAATGATTTTCGTTGATATAACTTTGATACGTTGGCTCCATGGTTTGTATATAATCCATCTGTTTGGCATCCTGCTGGACGAGAGAGGAAAGTCTCTTGGAAAGGTGCATATAGGTCATATAAAAATCTCAAAATGAGCAGTTCAACCAAAATGATGGAGTTTCTGAATAGCATAGGATAGACACGATAAGAATTATGAACACCTGTTAACCAACGTATTGAATAGTGCAGAATATCAATATTATTTGCTCTAAGAAAAAAAAAGACGCGCTCATTATAAAATTTGGTCTCTGTTAGTTATATTTTGAACGTAGGTATAAATAGATTGAATCTTATATTTATTTTGTTTTTATAATCTCTCTCTCTCTCTCTCTCTCTCTCTCTCTCTCTCTCTCTCATATATATATATATATATATATATTATATATATATATATATGTATTTATATATATATATATATATATATATACTTATGATAATTTTTGCGCATTTAGATGTTTTTTTTTTCATATTCAAATAAGCCATATATATTTTTGATACATTAATGTCTGGATTCTCCTAACGACCTCGGGATCAGAGCCCCAGGCAAAATCATCCAAAGACAAGAGCTAGTGACCGGCCGGGAATCGAACCCTGTTCCGGCAAGCTTGTATAGACAGTGACTACCACTTGGCCAAAATATATATGGCTCATTTGAATATATATATATGTATATATATATATATATATATGTAGATATGTAGATATGTAGATATGTAGATATGTAGATATGTAGATATATATATATATATATATATATATACGTAAATATGTAAATATATATATATATATATATATATATAGTAGAAAGGCGAAGGAAAGCAGATACTTCAGCATTTGGACAGTTCATTTGCTAAGCTTTTGGGAACAACAATTTCCCATCATCGGAGCTAATAAAGGGAATTTAAAACACAGATCAATAGACATTACGTTAGTCAATGAAATTCTATTAAAATGGACAGAATTATAACAAATACATCGAAATACTTAAAAAATTAAGTGAATGAAATATACTAAAAAATAAATTAAACCATATAAATCAAATAACAAATTAAAACATTAAATGAATTATATAGGAAAAGAGCAATATCAAAATCAGAACAAATACACAGAAAACTTTAAAGTAGAATTAAAAAAACATCATATATAGGGAATCAAAATAATAATACACAGAAATAACCTGAAAAAAAACAACAGACAAAATAAAATGAACTCCGGATAAGAAAGAAACTCACCTATAGTATGTAAAAATCCAAGACTGAGACATGGAAGGACAGGGAGGTTTAGACATTAGAGCGTGTAAGTAATGGTTTG
>NC_090747.1:32384808-32397308 GCF_036898095.1 Palaemon carinicauda | reverse complement strand
GATATTGAAATCAAGAAGAAAATCAAGGCCCTTATCGAAATTACATGGAATATGAACTTTCAATAGAGTTTTTTAATATTGGTAAAAGAATTAAGAATCCTCAAATGTTTATTATCTTTACCAATTTAGCTGCAACGAAAGTTGTTTTGAAACGGGTATATTCATATGTCTGTGCGTGTGTGTTTGTGACTCGCATATCTCAAAAAATTGTTTGACCAAATCTCATGACATTTGGCGGGAAAATCTGATGTGACCCAAAGACAATTTGATTAGATTTTGGATGTGACTGGGTCAAAAATCAAAATCAAGGTTACGAAAAGGGGAAAATAAATCAATTTATCATATTATGGTCAATTTGTATCCGATTTGAATGAGCCTATGGCCAAAGTGTACATAAATAAATTTTCCATTTTTATATACAACATGATATAATGATGCCATTACCCTTGTTTGAGTTCATATTTGTTCGTATGTCTGCCTGTTTGTTTGTGATTTCCAAAATAACTCACAGACTATGAAAAACAAATCTCATGAAATTTGATGGGATGATTGACCATGATCCAAGGACAATTTGATTAGATTTTGGGAGCGATTGAATGAGAGTCAAAGACAAGGTCACGAGAAAGGAAAAAAAGAAATATTTTTGACATATCTTGACCCATTTTAATGAGATTTGCATAAAACCGGTGCCAAAATTTGCATAATTCGATTGCGTATACTTTTATTTATGTGTTTTGAAATCAAATACTCATAAAAAGTGGTCGTGGCGAAGGTATGCGATCTACTGAATTCCTGTTCTTGCTTCAAAACACTTTGATTCTGAAGTATTGAAGGAAAAATAAGAAATAAGAATATGATGACTGAAATATGTCTAAAACTTTTAATTAGTTAAAATGTATTTTCTCCATTTCCTAAGGTAACAAGGAATTGAAAAATCAGTAAAATACACCATTCCTTTAAAAACCGATACCTAAATCAAGAATAAAAAAATAAAAAATTCACCATCTTTAACCAGATCCTGAAATCATGCTTCTTCTTCTATCGGACACTTAATTACAATTTCTTCTTTAACCAGATCTTTAAACCAAGTTATCTAAAAGGTTCCTTGGATTATTTTTTATTTATTTATTTATCTTTTTTTTTTTTTTTGTCAAATCCTTAAATCCTGCTCATAATTTAACAGAATCTCTAAAAGAAACATCTTCATCAACCGTATACTTCAATCTTTATTCTTCATTAATCTGATCAAGATCCGCAGCTTCTTTAACCAAATTCCTAAATCCGGTTTCTTTCATCTGATATTTAAATGCCGATTTCTCTTCATCAGGATCCCTAAACCAAGACTTCTATAAGACTTGATCATGGGATCTGTTTTCTTCTTTAATCTGATCCCTAAACAAAATAGTTTTTTATCCGGACCCTCAAGTTCAGATTCTTCTTCAGACAGATCCTCAAATTTATCGTCTTTATTAACCGGATATTTGAGTCCCCCTGTCTTGATTACCCAGATCCATAAATAGAAATTCTTCTTCAACCAGATCCTTAAATCTGGATTCATTATTTACCATATCTTTAATCTCAGCAACCTTGAGAAGACTTCCGTTTTCACTTCTTCCAGGAAATACTGCACTTAAATAAAAGAGAGAGAGAGAGAGAGAGAGAGAGAGAGAGAGAGAGAGAGAGAGAGAGAGAGATATTTACGTTTATCAATGGACTTTACTAATATGCAGTTGTTTTCTCTGTTGGTATAGTTTACCATCTCAAGAACTTTTGAGTGTCACACTCTTTAAAATCTATACATACCAAAAAAAAAAAAGAAAGAAAAAAAATCAGTATTTCACTAAGTTTCTAAATATAAGAGTATAATCTACTACAGTTATGTTTTTTTTCAGAATTAAATGTTATATTCTCTATAGTTGTTTGTTCTTGTTCTAAATCATCATTTCTCAAAACAAGAAATACAGAAAACATGGAACAATGAGCAGGCTCTATAGTTAGTTCCCAGACGCAGCAACTACCTCCTCTTATAATAGCATTTACAGAGGCGCTGCTGCTAAAAGCTTTTACCTGAAAATCTCGTCTGATCTGGAATTTCGTAATATCACCTGACGTTCAACACAATTCAGTGAAGGATTCCCTGCTGGCCTTGAATAGTACGGAGTTTGTAGGTTAATTGTAACTGTTGTTCTAAGAATATATATATATATATATATATACGTATATATATATATATATACATATATATATGTATATATATGTATATATATATATATATATATACATATATATATGTATATATATGTATATATATATATATATATATATATTTATATATATACATATATATACATATATATATATATATATATGTATATATATATATATATATATATGTATATATATATATATATATATATATGTATATATATATATATATGTGTGTGTGTGTGTGTGTGTATATATACCACAATGCATGAAATATCAGACGAGGTTGGGCTCAAGAAAAATAGTAGAAAGGCATAGTTGATGAGAATGAAGTATGGAATGAAAGATGAATTATAATTAGTAGGAGAAAGGATTAATGAGGTAGAGTCATTTAAATATCTAGGAACAATGATATCTAATACAAGGGGTTTTTGGAAGAAAAAAAAATGTCCAGGTTAAGTTAAATCTGGAAATCAAGTCACCTGAAGTTACACGTATATATCTGATATATATCACTTTAATGAGATCGTTGTTACTTTATGGACATTAGTTGTTGTAGGACAATGAAACAATATCCAACAGATTTGGAAGATTTGTGAACAAAGCCCTCAGATTGATATTGGGAGTTATATAGGAGGACAGGATTAGAAATGAAACTATATGAGAGATTACTCTAGTGCTATATGTGGATGAGATCATGATGAGGGGTAGAGGGTGATAGTTTGGCCATGCTTTTCATACTAACCAAGAGAAATTAGTTCACCAGACGTTCTGCTGGGCTCCACAAGGAACTAGGAAAGTTGGAAGTCCCAGGAATATAACCGAGGCCCTTTGCTTCAATGAGCGTAGGATAATAATAATAATAATAATAATAATAATATTGATAATAATAATAATGATAATAATAATAATAATAATGATAATAATAATAATAATAATAATAATAATAATAATAATAATAATAATAATAATAATAATAATAATTCTATACTATTTTTACCTAATAGATTTATGAGGTAATAATGGAGAATATTTCCAACATAAGTTTTTACCCGATTTAAAAAAGATAAAACTGTTATATAAGAAAAACAATATTAATTTTATCGGAGATTTAAAATAATAGTTTCAATCAAAATACAAAGGTACAAAGGACAACCGTTTATAGTGCTTAGGTACTCGAATTGTAACTAAAACATATTTCATAATTAAAAAAAAAAAGTTATTTCTCCCTTGTGCAAAATATTTTAGATTGATATGTGTCCTACCTCTTATTTTAACAATTCTATGCTCCTTCCATGATAATTGTGTTCTACTCAAGACACATCAAGCTCTATGAAAAACCTTCAGCAATCATTCTTTGGAGGTAAGGTAATTTCCAGTTATAAATCACTGCAGAGTTCTTACATTTAATTACATATGAATCCTAAGGCTGAAAATATTTGCACTTGGTGAGGGAAGGTGGAGAGGTATAACTAATCCTTGTCAGCTGTGATAAGCAAAGCTTTACTAATTACCAATCGGCATTGACCAGAGTTGTGATAAAAAGTGACCAAAACCCAGGCATAAATAAAGACATGCCTGAAGCCTTTTTCATGCAGAGGATATTAATTGGCTACTTTTGTTATCGTGTATATATATATATATATATATATATATATATTATATATATATATATATATATATATATATATATTATATATATATATATATATAGTAAATATATATATACACTGTATATATATATGTATATATATAGTAAATATATATATATATATATATATACATACATATATATATATATATATATACATATATATATGTGTATATATATATATATATATATATATTTATATATATATATATATATATATATGTATGTATATATATATATATATATATATTAATCATGGAGGCACCATAAGAAGTTAATATCTTTAAAATGAGGTATAAAATAGATACTGGACCTCTGTACTTGAAGTTCAGTTACTATATGGCAAATTGTCTGATTCACAAACTTTTCATTCATTTTGTTTGTCATTGACTTTCATATGCAATAAATTTTTATAATTAAAGTGTACCCTAATTCCCCAAAGATAATGGTAAGTTTGAAAATGAATAAAAAAAAGGAATATAGTACATAATAAAAAAGAAATGCATAACGCATGATAAAAATGCTCTCATCATATCATCATCATGATCATCATGTTCTTCATGAAAAAATATTTCCTAAATTAGTCAAAATTACATAAATTCTTTTGATTATTCATTTTAGTAAACACTTATTCCGAAAATTGTTGATATTAGGTTGTCAATTTCTGGGAAATATTTGACCATCTTCTTCCGGCAAGTGCACCTCTTAGTATCACGCTTAGAAGCCCAACAGCATTTATGAACACTTGACCAGAGGTTCTAAAATGAAGTGCTACAATTTTACAGAAAGGTAACACATCTTGTTTAAATTGACATTAATGTACTTGTACGCAATCAACTTTCTGAAATTGGTTTCTGGAGTAATATGTGTTAACTATTTCATACTTGGGGCCAATCTTGTACAAGCCCCCTGGGTCCATTTCAAGAACGACTCCTGCCACACTCTGACAGTATATGCGACAATTGAAAAACTTACTCACAGGCAGCAAAACAGAATTAGCTGTTTCAAGTGGATCAAGCTTTTTTGAAGTTGTCTGCTGTATTTCATCCCGTCTTCTTTCTTGGCCAATTGAGTTCGGGTACCGATTAAGTTTAAATTATTCTCCATCACATCAATAAGTAGGCTATAGCTACCTACCCCATCTAAAGATGATTCATCAATGAATCTTTCTGAATAACTTTCTCTGGCATCTATTGAGCAAATTCCTTAACTTTGGTTCCTGTAGTATACTTGAATCACATTTGTCAGAGTAATGACTGAACTTTGTAAGTACAGGGGTCCTAGACATTGACCTAATTTTCAAGATATTGACTGCCTATGTTGCCACAATATTTGATTGGCCTGAATCAGGAACAAGAAAACTTGCCTATTTCCTGAAGTAGGCGACCCAATCTGTGAATTAGGGAATTTCCCAGCGTCTAGACGCATTTTAGATATATCGCTGCATATTTCCCAAAACAGGTAATTAAACATGTAATACGTGGGTTAGGTACACTGACTGCGTAATCCATGAAATAGGTAATCGCTAAGACTCAACGCACACACATACACACACACAGGTATATATATATATATATATATATATACATATATATATATATATATATATATATCACCATCTTGGGAATATATATCCAGTTGGAATTCATTTATGGCTACAGCTTCTGTCCGGGTGCAGATTTGAACCCCCACCTGTTCGGCTGGAAACCATGCCTACGGTGACTCAACTGAAGTTTCCTTTACCCATTCCAAGAGGAATGTAGTCACTGAACAATTACAGTGGCGTAACTAAACCTTCCACCGAAGAAAGAATTTTTCAGTTGACTTATTGGTGTCAGGTGTATGGGGAAACAGGAGACTGTTCGGTGTAAAAGTTGGTAAACGAAAAAAGGAGCCATAACCAATGGTATCCAATGTAGTATTATTTGGCTAGTCAAAGGACCCATGACGATTAAATAGGGTGATAATATTTTTGTTGCAAAATGTATGAGAGAAAAATTAGAAATGATGTACACTAGTCTTTAAAAAGAACAAAAGTATATTTAAACGCCATCGGTGAAAAGGTTAAAGATATGAGAGAAAAATATCAGGTTCAGCAACCAATATAAATCCACATCTATCTAGATGTATGAAATATTTGGCTGACCAAAATTGATTTATATTTTTATTTCTTACAGCTTTGCTGTTTACGTGCTTACAACACATGGAAAGTCCTAAAGCTAAATCGTACGTCATGAACTGATTATATACATTATTCTTCAGATATAAAAGTGTGGTAATATACTGCCCACTATATTAATGGCATAAACTCTGTGTGCATAAAATATAACTTTCTAATCACTATTTTATGGTTATCTGGTGCTAGATGCCGACATAGGAATCAACATCGAGGTTATATGAGATACTTTCACATAAATCAATTAATAAGCAACTCCTCATTTTTTTTTTTTTGGGGGGGGGGCAAATATGAATTTCAATTATATTCTTTCAATAAGTAGTATAATTTCGATATTATTCCCAGTAATGTATTGATATTTATTTCTGCCTTATGAAAAACGGGGTTTAAAAATTTGTTATTTTTTTTTTTTTTTTGTAACGGTAATAGTTAAAACGAAGATTGGTCAAGTGCTAATAGGTTTAATGTTAATTTAATGGTTTAAAGGCCACTAATGGATGACAGAGGGAAGAGACAGTAACAATGCTCTAGAGACTGACCATATTACATATGATCAACACCCAAGCCCACTCTTAATCCAAGCTGGGATGCAATGGCAGTAGATGACTCAGCAGGTAGACCTATCAGCTCCCCCAACTCCACTCATCCTTAGCTTACAATAGTAGTGAGGTTGCAGCAACTAAAGAAACTAACGAATTCAAAAGGCTCGTACCCTAGCCTGGCAAACATCACGCGAAGACGCTACCGCTGGGCGAACACAACCCTAAATGGTCTAAAACAACTAGTCCTCTAATGTTGCCAATGGCATGTTTGCTAAATACCTTATATGGCACTGATGAAAAATTATCTTTAAATATCCGACAGATGGCAACACAAGCATTCTTACTTTCCAGAGAATTCAAGGTGGTATGGCTACTACTTAAGGACATTATTCCAGAAGGAAAGATGTAATACATGCTATCGAGTCGCATCAACGAAAATAATGTTAGGAGAAATATACGGAAATCATTTGTGGCTTAGGAAATGCAATTTCCTCCTCATTATCCACCATTATATGGCCACTACCAAGCCAAAGAGAGAGGTTGTCCACTCAGTTGGGTGATGTAGCCTCTGACATGGGGCAACTACGCCAGAGAAGATGTCTCTAACTGCTCCTGTGCAGGGAAACTCTTTCAGTGATCACGGGACTCTGCAGGCCGAGTAATGAATAATAGTAATAATTTCGTTTTCTTTAAGCTGCTTTTGTGAACAAGGTAGACTTTGAAATTCACCATCATGTAATGTTGTGAAATTCCATATGTCTGTTGCGTTGATGGATGCAAATATAAGTATTGGAAAATTTCGAAAAAAAAAAGGAAAAATTACAATTCTCAATAGTTTCCCGAAAACAAACAGAAATTACGAAAAGAAGAAAAAAATCAAAAGATGTGGAACGTACATCTACGGTTTGCAAAGTTTTTGGGTTAAAAAGCATATTCCTTTTTGCATTTATACACTCATTGAAAAAAAAAAAAAAATTCATAAGCAAAGAATATACTCAGATCAAATAAACTGTGACATGAAGTCCATAATATGATAAACATATATTACACAGATTTTTGGTTTGTTTCCCTGAACACAAAAATTACTTCATCACCATCATGTTAATGGGTTTAGCAAATTATTATTATTATTATTATTATTATTATTATTATTATTATTATTGTTATTATTATTATTATTATTATTATTATTATTATTATTATCATTATTATTATTGTTATTATTATAAGCCAAGCTACATCCTTTGATCGGATAAGTTGAATGCTACAAGGCGAAAAACTTCAACAGCAAAAGTAGCCCAATGAGGAAAAGATATAAGGGAATAACAAAAATACATACAAGTAATGAGTATTATAAGATGTTCTAAGATCAGTAACAACCTTGAAATAGATGAGCCATATATTCCGTACCTGTACGCCTCTGCTACTGCGTGAGCATGGCTGCAAAGAGTTGTGACAATCAAGACGTTGTTTACATGGTATTTCACCCTCTCCTTACCACATCACTTTCTTGAAAAGTTCTTTGTTTAATTCTGGTGTTTAGCTTGTGTTTGTGATTTGTTCATGGTAAAAAGAAAAAACTGGCCGGATATTCACATAAGTAAAGAAAAAGTTAACGGAAATGGTGGGAAATTTAGTGTCGGTGATAAGAAAAAAAGGTTGAATTCGAATGACAACTGGCGTGAAATTTAGTAATAAAAGATACACGTAACAGCGTTAATGTGGTGTGAATATCCGAAATGTTGAGAGTATCACTGAGTGTTCCAATCTTGTTTCGCTTATGGATCCTAACATTGCCCTGCATTAGTGACTCCACCGTGACTACGCTCAACACCACAAACTGATCCTGATCTTCCTCATATTCTGACTTATTTTGACCAGTGAATATCTTGAAAGTTTTATTAATCCGCCGCCAAAACGTTGTTGTTGTAATTTAGTGATACGAGAGATCAACATCTTAATATGGTTTTCAGCTTGTTCGTTTCAGTTTTAAATTTGACGACATCAATTCTATGAAGAAGGAGCCTAGGCCAAAGTCTTACGTGGCATTACCTTGTGCTACTACTTATATGAATCATCTCCAAAACTCCAATTTTAAATAAAAGCCGTATGCTAGAGTTCTTCCTGTCTTGTGAGAATTTTTTGGATGATAAGTTGGAGATGTTATATGAGTCAAGTTAAATTTTCTATCAGTTTGTATATTGTTTGAACAACAGAAGTACTTATTCATTCTAAAAACAGTCGATATATATATATATATATATATATATAAATATATATATATATATATATATATATAAATTACTATATATATATATATATATATACATATGAATATATAAATTATATATATACATATATATATATATATATATATAAATATATATATATATAAATTACTATATATATATATAAATTACTATATATATATATATATATATATACATATGAATATATAAATTATATATATATATATATATATATACACACACACACATATATATATATATATATATATTCACATATGTATCCATAGTAAGCATTTGTACGAATTTAAAATATTTGTAACCAAGTACATTGTTTTTTATCACTGGAGATGAAAGATAGAAGTTAGGAGGAAAACTCTTTTCTCTGTTTGTGTTTTTTTTTTTTTAGGAACTATTAGCTTTGTGTAATTTTTGAAGCATCAGGAAGGTATTACAATCGTGACTATTTGTCGAAATCAAGAAGGCGACTCAAATCCGCTGGTAACTCACTGGGAGTTTAGGTTAAATTAATGTTTGCTGCTAAAGACAGGTAAAACGACAGAAATATGTTAAGGAGAAAAATAGTTATGTTTTTCCATTACAAGGAAATATTCGCCATGAAATAGGGAATGATACTAAATAATTTCTCTTTGGTTTGCAGGTCTTACATTAAGCACTTTTTTTTCCACCTGTATATGAATGGCTGTACAATCGCCAAAAAAAAAAAAAAAAAAAGATAATGCAAAAAAAATTGATATTGTACAGAATCACACACCCAGAAACACAAACACATATACACACACACATCACATAGAAACATATTTTCGTCATTTGATGAATAGGTGTCAAGTGAAAAGGACTGCCGCTGTCGTTAGGGATTTATTTCAAAGATTAACCACAAATCTGGTAAGATTTATATGGATCGTTTTCCTTCATGTCTATTTTTTGTTGAAGGTTTGGGATTTCCCAGTGGTTATGATAAAAAAAAATGTAATAAATGTGATATAGCTTTATTTTTTCAAATATTTGGAACTTTTTTTGTGTTTATATTTAAGAGTATTTGTTGCATAGGATGCTAAGCTTGCAGTATGTGTAAGCCATGATGCATTAGTTACTTGGCTTGACTAAAATTAAAACTTAGATATATTTTTATTTCATATGATATTATATTTAAGATATATGGTTGTGAGACTATTGTGGGAAAGTAATGTGTTATTATTATTATTATTATTATTATTATTATTATTATTATTATTATTATTATTACTAAATTAGTTAGTAGTAGGTTTGCCAAAGCACCAGCCACCCATTGAGATGCCACATCTAGAGAGTTATGCTGTCCTTGACTGGCCAGACAGCAGTGCATTAGGTCCTTCTCTTTGGTTACGGTTCCTTTTCCCTTTGCCTACACATATACAATGAATATTCTGGCCTATTCTTTACATATTCTCCTCTGTCCTAATACATCTGACAACACTGAGGTTTGATATTACCAAACAATTCATCTTCACCTAAGGGGTTAACTACTGCACTGTAATTGTTCAGTGGCTAGGCTAATTTCCTCTTTGTAAGGTCAGAAAAGACTCTTTAGGTATGGTAGGTAGTTCTTGTAGGAAAGACACTCCAAAATTAAACCATTGTTCTTTATTTTTGGGTATTGACATAGCCTCTGTACCATGGTCTTCCTGTCTTGGGGGAGAGTTTTCTTACTTGATGGTACACTATTATATCTTTTTTCTCGTCCTTTTGTTTTGTCAAAGTTTTTACAGTTTAAACAGGAGATATTTATTTTGCTATTGTTACTGTTCTTGGAATATTATATTTTTCCTTGATTCCTTTTCTTTACTGGGCTATTTTCCTTCTGGGAGCTCGTGGGCTTAAATCATCCTGCTTTTCCAACTAGAGTTGTAGCTTAGCAATTAATAATAATAGTAGTAATTATAGTTGATGAAGCAAGATGCTGTAAGTCCAAGGGCTTCAATAGAGAAAAATAGCCCGGTGAGGAAAGGAAATAATGAAATAAATAGAGTATATAAGAAATAATCAATAAATAAAATTAAAATTATCAAAAACAGTATCATTGAATCATAATAGTATCCTTATTATTTTTATTTGGCTAAAAAAACTTTTCCTCTAGGTTTGTAAGAACAAATTAGCAGTCTGTAGTGGAAAAACTCCTTTCTGGTGTAATAAGAATATGGCATCTAATGAGGAATTATTTAGTAAAAGTGAAGAACGTGGAGAACTCAGTGTATCCAGTTAATAATCTTTCCTCAAACAGGGATGACATTATGAAAGAATCTAGGAAACTGTAATGATATTTCTCTCTGGATCCTCCCTTGGAGGGGATTTGAGAAAAATAATATTGCATTGGGACTCTCTCCCTCTCTCTCTCTCTTTCTCTCATCAGGAGAGAAAGCGTGCCAACAAGAGTAGTAACAGGAAAGAAAAAAAAGGTTTCAGCGGGTCTAATTATGATTACTCTTGTTCATTTATTTTTGGTATAAATATTATAGAAAAATGTTAATGCTGCATCTGTGCATATTATTATTATTATTATTATTATTATTATTATTTTATTATTATTATTATTATTATTATTATTATTATTATTATTATTATTATTATTATTATTATTATTAATTTTGAATGTATATGCTGATCCAAAATTTGATAAAGTATCTACCAGTCATCTTTGTTTTCTGTTCTCCCGGATTGCGAAGTGTGGCCACTCACCGCGCTCCTGTTCAAGAAAATAAAAATTCGCGTTCGTGCAATTTCTGTGTTAGCGTCTGTGCCATAAATTAAATGGTGTTAGCCAATTGGTTTTCCTTGCCATGAGGGGGTTACCATTTAAGTAACCATTAGGCCAGCTCATGGGACAGGCTCCGACTTCTAGTTATAAGTTGAGTGTTTTAGAAGAACCCTTTACTTTCTATTATTTATTCTCCTCAGTAAAAGCCTACAAACGATACGTTTATAATTATTCAGAAAATATTCCTCCTCTCTCTCTCTCTCTCTCTCTCTCTCTCTCTCTCTCTCTCTCTCTCTCTCTCTCTCTCTCTCTCTCTCGCGTGCGCGCCATGCTCTCAAAAATCTTTTCTCCTTATTTAAAAGTTTGTCCTGAAATATAAAAAGGTCTGAATACAGGTCAATGAGAGGTTAATGAATCAAAAATATATCTGGCTCATTTGAATATGAAAAACATGTCTACTATGAGATTCAGGGCCTCTGTAACACGGTTTTTTTCGCAATAATTATTTATCTATGAATTTCATAAACATAACGCTTATTAAGAATGCACATTATATCTACACATAAATTTTGACTATATTCTGCATTACGTAGGTTGAATACATTTGGTACTTATAATGTAAAAGAGACGTTTTTTGAAGATGGGCCAACTTACTCAGAGAAAAGGTTTCGAACACACTCGTTACGTAACTTATGACGACATTTTTTCCCTCTTTCTCGATCGATGATTGGCTATACGTAACGAAGGCTATACCTCTGCCAACAATGACATAAAAGTTTAAATAAAAGCAAAGCAGTACACCTTAATGAACTCTGAAACATCTCCACTGATAATTGTCATAATGAACAAACCAAGAAAATATGTTAATAAATACAAAAACACTTCGATTATAAGACTAACTCCCAAAATAAGTTTCCCAAGAAAT
>NC_090747.1:32374808-32377308 GCF_036898095.1 Palaemon carinicauda | reverse complement strand
TTCAACAACACTTGAATGGAGAGGATAGTCTTTTTTTTATTGAAGAAGAGACGTGAGATTTGGGATTCTGGCTTAATCCGCCTTAGACCCTTTAATCTGATCAGCTGAGAAAGAAACCTCGTTAAATCGGGAGTTTCTCTGATTAGGTGACGTCGTTCCCTGTCATCGCTCCTGATATTGAATTTTACAATCCTAATCCAATTGCGCCTTAACTGAGATATTCAGTTTCTTTCTTTGGTTTAATTGAGTTGCAGAAAATCCCTTTACTTCAAATTCATAGAATTAATTTAATAATTTTCACCGTCATTACTAGGAAGTGAATAGAAGTTAATAATACATTCCTAAATGTAACCTACTTGAAATTATAACATTAACAATGACATATGGAATTTTAACTCATTCATACATTACAAGGAGAGCAGAGGTGTGAATGTTTAATTAGGAAACGTCAAGTGAATAGAAGTGGGAGGCACAGCGTGTTAATGACGTTTTACTAAATGTCACAATAAATACTGCATCAAGAAAATATCAACAAGGTAATAAGAGCGGCGTTTTCATTGACCATAAAACCAACCAATGAAATCAAGTTACACAATTCAAATCATGGAATCCGTTACCATATCCTTAAGTAAGTGAGTGACTATTAGAATTATTAATTATACTTTCCCAAATATTCCTAGACTTATATCAGAGTCTGTTTGTCCATCAACCTAATTCTAACTATTAATCCATCTTCGCTTTGCAGCTCCACTCTCCTTCGTCGGAGCCTTGCTGAGATTTCTTGTTCTATTATATTCATTAGTTTGAGTGGTGTTAAGTATCGCTAATTATTGGTAAGATCATTGAAATTTACCAATATAACCCAAAAATATTCAGTCAGAAGACCCTTTTTCAATCATGTTCCTTTGAAGATAATTGCTGACTATGTGGAAGTAATTTTCCATGACTCCTTTTCTATGTCTACAATTATTATTATTATTATTATTATTATTATTATTATTATTATTATTATTATTATTATTATTATTACTTGCCAAGCTACAACCCTAGTTGGAAAAGCAATATGCTATAAGCTCAGGGGCTCCAACAGGGAAAATAGCCTAGTAAGGAAAGGTAACAAGGAAGATAAAATATCTTAAGAAGAGTAACAACATTAAAATAAATATATATATTATAAACTATATAAACTTTTACAAAACAAGAGGAAGAGAAATAAGAAAGAATACTGTGCCAGAGTGTACCCTCAAGCAAGAGAAGGTGTTATTCAAAATTAAAGCCGTTGAAGCAGCCCTTTTTTGCCAAATAAGAAAATCATAATTAAATTTAATATCTTGGGACATTTGATTTACAAAATATTTTCTTTCTTATTATACAGATGTTGATAAGCTAACATTTCCCATATTTGGTTTTTTGAGGTGATACGTCACAAAAGAATTATTATCGAAAGTTAAATTACAAATATATTCAAACTCTCTACATTTACCCAAGCATTCTTATTAAAAGAGTATAATTCAAATTGGATGTGGTAGTGGAAGTGTTTCGTGAAATAAGAAAGAAAAAAGAAAGTAATTTGAAAATAAATCACTTTGATGTTAATATGAAGGAATTCAAAATTCAATTACAGAATTACATCTTTTTGGACATACTTTGGAAGTATAATTTCTTAGTTTGAAAGGCATGCTTCTATCTGCTCCATTTCATATAACAAACAACCTTGATAATATGGCAAATTATGTAAAATGATCATTTGTGAAAGAGAACATTGGAAAAAATTATACATACTTCTAGGAGAAAAAATATATATAAATATTTAAGCTATTTAATGCATGAAAAAATACGTGTATAATTTGTATTTGAGTAATAATTATAAGAAAGATGTTTTACCCGATTGATAAAAAGTGTTTTAGGAGCCCTTTACTTGTAACCTCATCAGCGATCATTTCTACCTTCATTCTATTTTCCAGCTTCGTTGAAACCGTAAATAACGAACCACTGTTACTGCAATAATAAACATCTAGTTTGGAAGGTTCTCTTAGTCGAGTTTAATTTTTCAGTTTGGTGGAGTCCTCCGTAGACTAATTATTTAATAACTATAGATTCATGGCTTCAACTTCATGGGTCAATAGTTTAATTCGTTTTTCTTCAACTCTTTTGGTAAATATTAAACGAATGAAGTTAGGAATAAATACAACTTATTTTTCATTTTTTTTTTCATTACATATATATTATCTGTTATATTTTTGGTCCTTCCAACTGTCTAACGATATTTTTTTTTTTTTTTTTTTTTTTTTTGTAGCACACCCTACTCCTGTAGGGCTTGGAGAGGCAACAAGAATTTGAGTTAAGTCGTGGCACAAGTAAAAATAATTGGAAGGGTACTGCATCATCCTGCACCTGTTTATGTTGCTAGTCAGCTTGGTAAAAACTTGTATTGTTAATATTTCTGCCCTGCTACATGAGTCACTTCCCAAACTTGTAATTGACGACATTTTCTTTACTG
>NC_090747.1:32362308-32367308 GCF_036898095.1 Palaemon carinicauda | reverse complement strand
GTACAATAAAATGAGGATTTATTTTTACTTGAAGTAAGAAAGATGAAACTCTATTTAACCTTTTTTCCAATGTTATTTGTGAATCATAATTTCACTGCGATTTAAATGAGAGAAAATCGTGAAAATATTTTTCATTGATTAAATTTTAACCCGATGATTTTGTATGCTCTATTCTTAGGGACTTGCAGATATTGGACTATTCGATTATTCTGTATCATGTAAATGTATTTACCATCTGGTATGTTAATTTCCATAAAAGTATTTTTATAAGCTAACATAAACAACTGTTATTGTTTTTGTAGATAACTGGAATCTCTAATATATACAGAACGTACTAGATGTGATTGTGTGTGCTATTGAGCGCTGATAAATAAAGAAAATAAAAAAAAGCTACTTATACCTGTGTGTTAGGAAAGAATGGTTTAAAAAAAAAAATACATGATGGCAATGAATGCTCACTGTTATTCCTTTAACGGTTTTATAAAACTCGCATAATCGTCTAAACTTATTGTGCTGTAAATATTGCTATTAAACTGACAATTATTGGTAGGAAAAGAGTTCCAATGATGTTCTGAGCACAAGAACATAACATTTGATATGCATCCAATATTGTCACCTAGCGATCTCGTGTATATATATATATATATATATATATATATATATATATATATATATATATATATATATATATATATATATATATATATATATATATATGCTGTATATCTTTATATATATATATATATATATATATATATATATATATATATATATATATATATATATATATATATATATATATATATATATATATATATATATATATATAATTGTATATGTATTTCAATTATCATTATTATTAAATTTGCTGCTGAACCAGAAAAGTATCTTTTAATAAGTTTTCACGAAATTCTATTAAAAAGGTTAATACTTAATTTTAAATACTGGTTCTGCAAAGTGGATTTAACTATGAATTAATTAAAAAGCTTATTTTCTTTGTGCTAAAATTGCATGTAAGAAATAAAATTTCCGATATTTAGCAAAATTATATTTGGAATAGTAGATGATTTGTATTTAGTATATACTGTAAAGGGTTTAAGTTAACCTTAAGGTCAAGAAAATTGGTTTTCTTTGTGGTTGAATAGGCGGTAGTAGTCAGAATCTGTAAAGAATAATACAAGGGTTTAATAATAATAATAATAATAATAATAATAATAATAATAATAATAATAATAATAATAATAATAATAATAATAATAATAATAATAATAATAATAATAATAATAATAATAAAAGTGTTTGCTAATTGAAATAGGTAAGTAAGATTACGTAGTAAAATGACTGGCAGAAAGATGTAGTATTTATGGTTTTAATGGTTTAAAAGAGGGATTTCTTATTAACTTTTAAAATCTGATGGTAATAAAGCTGGTTAGACAATATTTTAAACACCAAGAAGTGGTTAAACAAATTATTTATTCCTAATTTGTTTTTATTAATAATGACGAATAAAGATGCATATTATGAAACAAGGTTGAACCTGCTATAACTAATTTATACAATAATAACTATATAACGACCATGTATAGAGCGAGAAATTACGAAATACTCAATATTATTGATGAGAACCATTTTCATTCATAAAGCTCTAACTCGTAAAACAAATGGACAGTAATCGTTGGGTGGAAGGAGTCAGCCTGGAAGAAGAAAAAGCAATAAGGATGTATGTATGTGTTTTGTAAAGGATCCCTCGGAAAAGAACTTTAGAGAGCGTAGATGACAAGGTAATGTCACGTTTAGTGGAATTAGCCCGAAACGTATTAAATAAAATCGCCTGGGATGGTGTTTGAAGGGATTTATATAATGGATTTGTATATATATATATATATATATATATATATATATATATATATATATATATATATATATATATATATATATATATATATATATATATATATTTATAAATAAATATATATATATATATATATATATATATATATATATATATATATATATATATATAATATGTATATATATATATATATATATATAAATATATATATATATATATATATATATATATATATATATATATATATATATATATATATATATATGTATGTATGTATATTGCTTTTAAACAATATGTGAGTAATCAAAACTTCTTGTCTACCTATCCTAATTATGGCTTTGGAATGCAAAATAGTGCCCTGTTAAAAAATTGCGTTCAGAAAACAGTAAATGTCAAGCAACATTTATTCCACCCTATATAATGACGTAAAAGAGTGATATTACGGTCATTAACCAGTAAAATATATATAACACATTAGGGTAAAATTACGGTCTCCAGTATTTTCCTGAAATAAGGTTAAGAATAGTATATTCTTACGGAGAATTTATGTTTAAAATTACTTTTTTTTTCTTCTAATAGTGTGTCTATGTTCCAATGAAGTAATATGATGCTGTTAAAATGCATATAGATGAACAGAATGAAGCCCAATACAGTCAATTGCAATAATTCTAGTTTCATTTTTTCCTACTTAGGAAAACCACTTCGTTCGTCTTTTTCCTGTTTGTGTAACCAATCACATGCCATAACGTTT
Source organism: Palaemon carinicauda (assembly GCF_036898095.1). Lineage (NCBI taxonomy): Eukaryota > Metazoa > Arthropoda > Malacostraca > Decapoda > Palaemonidae > Palaemon > Palaemon carinicauda. Next base: position 32,364,705 of record NC_090747.1, on the reverse strand, counting down.
ATCATTGGCGGATTGAATGTTGTGGTCAGGAATGAGGTTTCTCTTCCAAAAACAATACATATTTATGGAAGGCTTCTTTTTATCTAATTTTTCTTATAGAACATCATGGAGAAAAAAAAAGATATTTAAAGAAATACACATCCACCCACTCCAACACACACACACGCACACAAACATAAACACACATACACACAAACACACACATACAAACTAGCATTTAGAATAGGTAAATAGAATTCTCCCAAATATAGGGTTTTCTACGGAAATAGACAAAAAAGAAAGCCAATTACAATTTCTTTTAATAAAATCTTTATGGTCAAACACGGATCTCTTACGTGTATTTTCAGAAAAGAAATTTGCAATGGTTTGGGTCTCAATTTTTTCAGCCATTGTTCGAAATAATTTAAGATTACTTTTATCTAATCCTTTTTATTTAGAGCAAATCCCTTATGTTCGAACTGGCATAGCTTCAATAAAGAGATCTAATTAAAAAAAAATTCTTTTACATACAACACTTTTTAGACAGAATAGGTTATTTATTTCTTAATGATATCATTCAGGTAAAATTTAAATGTCGTGAGATTCCTAAAAAAATAATGTATTTATTATCATTATAAGTAAAACATGATTTTTTTCCCCCCGAAACGAGCTCATCGAAAGCCCAGCACTCTTTAACCATATATCGATTTCCGTTTATATATATATATATATATATATATATATATATATATATATATATATATATATATATATATATATATATATATATATATATATATATATATATGTCAATCCCGTTTATGGTAAAAAAAAAAAAACCCCTCCTGGACTTGCTGCGGTCCTTCCTTGTTTACAATTATACTTTGCCAAAATGTAATTTGGAAATTACATTGGGTCTAGGGTCTACCCAACGATCACTGAAGGTCCGCATCGATCCTATAAGGGTTTCAGTCATCACACTAGCTCTATTTTAAAATCCAAAGAGTTTTCATCAATGAGAAATCACTCAAACTTATGTAAAACTCTTATAAAAAAAAAATCATACCAAAGCACCAGAATGCCTTTCGCTCCTCTTAGAATATCTCTACTTCAAGAATCTGTCACCTTCCTTTAACATTCAAAGAACCAAAGACTATATACTGAAGGAAGATATGAAAGCTCATAATATGAATGTTAATACACTAGTTAGCAACTCCAAAGTTAATACAATAGTTTGACCGCTCAGTATTCAGATGGCGTTGCAGATATATCGTTTGTCGTCTGTTTGTTTATATTTAGAATTTGACAGTTGATACAAACGAAAACATGGTGCCAGCAGTGAATAAGTCACACAGTGTTTTTTTTTTTTAATAAAAGGAAAGAAACCGATCCTCATTAAGTGTTTCATAGGTTCCCTAAAGACAAAGAACGGCAAGTACTAAGAGTATAATACATGAAATATATGCTACTAATGAGTAAGCCCTAATGATATTGGATATAAGATTAAGGCAAGGCATCCGCAATACACTTTTTTCATTTTGTTTTATTTGTTCATAAAGCTATTGAAATAATGTATTTCTCAGGAGCTGACATATTGGCTGTTGGGGACATGTTTAGTTGTATGTATTATATTTAACTTTGATTTAACTTATTAGTGTATGAATACTTCAGCATGTTTGCACACCTGAGTAGCATTACAGGATTATACTGCTTCAACATATTATTCTATTAGTGTTCCTTGTCTACTTATTTTTTCTTATTTCCTAAATAAAGACTAGCATTTTACAGTATTTGTAAACTATATTTGTTTGTATTTGTATTTTCATGAATATTGAATGTGTGTTTACTGTCTGTGCTTTCTATGTTTGCATACTTGCTTTGTCGTATGTTTGCACGATGTATTCAAGTCATGAAGTAATTCTTTTTTAGTATTATGTTTTCTCATATTTATAATTACATTAGAGTTTATTTGCATGTAATTCATGACGCAACTTTAGCTTGTTTTTTTTTTCTTTTCTTTTTTTCCCAATTACTGTTATTTTTTCTTATGTATAATTTATTAAAGTTCCTTTGATGGGATTTATCTTTCATTTTTGGTTTGTTTATATGCCACCTTATTTCTATTTCCCTCCCCTTTTGATTATCTTTATGTGTGATTCAATTTAGTGGGTTATGTTATTCTTTCTGTTTGCATATCTATACATTTTTTAGTTTATATTAGTAAAGAGTATAAATAAGCTAATCATGCATTTCCGTTTCAATAAAAAAAAAACAATTGTTTTTTATATACACGTAATATAATTTTACAATGGCCTACAAACTGTAATCAAATGTATGCCTACATATCACATATGACTAAGTTTAGCAAATCAGATATACAGTATGTTCTACTTTATTCAAACGTGATATTATATAGAC
>NC_090747.1:32349808-32352308 GCF_036898095.1 Palaemon carinicauda | reverse complement strand
GTTTCTCAAAAGTAGATTTACTGTCGACAATCACACCTAAAATTTTAGGAGTTGTAAAAATTTAAAGAAACATTATCAATACTGAGATCTGGATGTTGAGGAGCCACCGTCCTTGACCTACTTACAATCATACTTTGAGTTTTGTTAGGATTCAACTAGCACCGTGCACTAATTTTAGCTAAATCTCTATTAAGGGATTCACCAACCCCAGATCTACATTCATGGGATGGAATTGATGCAAAGAGAGTAGCATCATCTGCATATGCAACAAGCTTGTTTTCTAGGTCAAACCACATGTCATGTGCATATAGTATGAAAAGTAATGGGCCAAGAACACTACCCTGTGGAACAGTGGATATCAAATTCCTATATTCACGATGGTGCCCATCACCAACAAATCTTTGAGATCTATTACTTAAAAAATAAATAGTAATGCTAAGAAACGACCCACCCACTCCCAACTGTTTCAGTTTGAAAACAAGGGCCTCATGATTAACACGGTCAAAGGCAGCACTAAAATCAAGGCCAATCATACGAACTTCCTGACCACAATCAAGGGATTTCTGTACAGCATTGGAGATTGTAAGAAGGGCATCACATGCTCCAAGGCCTTTACGAAAACCTAATTGCAAACTATGGAGTGGATGATTACCTTCTACAAACCTATTAAGACGTTTTGCTAGTAGACGTTCAAAAACTTTAGATAATATGGGAGTTATGGAAATTGGGCGGTAATCAGTGGGACTTGAGCTACCACAAACACATTTATATAGAGGAGTAACATTACCAATTTTCCAACAAGTGCTAAAAGCTCCTCTTCTTGCTAACTTGCGAAAAATAACAGATAACTTTGGAGCTAAGAAATCTGTTGTCTTTATACAAAATAAAGGAAAAATACCATTTGGGTCTACACCTCCATAGGCATCAAGGTCCATCAACAGAGCTTTAATTTCACGAGATCGAAAAGCTAAACTAGTTAGTTTAGCCTCAGGAAAACAGGAATGAGGAAGTTCAAGTTTTTCATTACTCTGTTTACTGTCAAAAACATCAGCCAAAAGGATTGGCTTTTCCTTTGGACAATGAGTGACTGAGCCATCTGGTTTAAGTAAAGGAGAAACTGTTGCATCTACACCAAAGAGTGCAGATTTAAGAGTAGACCACCATTTATGTTCCTGAGTTGTAACAGAAAGTGTTTCTTTTATGGTTAACATGTACTTCTTTTCAGTTGAGGCATAAACTCTGAGCAAAAGCTCGAAGCTGAGTATAGTTGTTCCAGGTCAAATCTGAGCTGTTACCCTTCAAAAGGTGATAGGTCTCCTGCCTCTCCAAATAAGCGCGCCTACAATCATCATTGAACCACGGTTTATCCTTCATTCGGTACTTTAGCACACGAGAAGGGATACGCCTATCAATTATGTTGACTAGATTCTCATTCAAAGGGACAACAGGATCTGCACTACTATATAAGTCTGACCAATTCAAGCACAAAAGGATCATGCAAAATCCCATTCCAGTTTGCTTGGAATTTCATATAAATTCTACAAGAGTATGATATATCAGGGACAGGCTGCTTAGTCTTCACTACTAATGAAATCAAGGCATGATCAGATGTCCCGACTGGAGAACCAACCTTACTAGTTATAACGCCAGGGGAGTCAGTGTATACGAGGTCCAAGCAATTACCAGACCTTTGAGTAGCTTCATTTATGATTTGCTAACAGCCCTGATTCAGAGGCAAAGTCTAAAGCTCTTAAGCCATGGCGATCGGTAGGAGGGATAGAACTTAACCACTCCCTATGGTGAGCATTAAAATCACCAACAAAGACAAAAGAAGCCTTTCTATCCTCTTGTATCTTAGCCATAATTGTAAGAAGACAATCGATGATAGAATCATCCATATCTGGATTCCGGTAGATCGAACACATGTGAATAACCTTGTTTTACCTTTTTTCAAACAGTTTGTACCTCTACCTGGAATTTTAAAACCTTTTGGAATTAATGTAATTTTTAGAAACAACACACTCAAAAATATATTGATAAAACATTCCCCAAAACAGATTAACGGATGTATATACGAAATTCCATGCAATCAATGTAATGAACGATATATTGGTCAAAGTGGCAAAGCACTAGAAACTCGATTAAAACAGCATAAATATAATGTAATAACGGGAAACATTGCCAGCAGTCTTTTTCAGCATATGAATGATTGCAACCACATTATTAATTGGAAAGCTGCTAAAGAACTTATATTTTGCAAAGATTTTATTCAAAGAAATATCATTAAAACCCTTTTAATTAAGAAGATCTGCTTAACACCAATTCATGTATATACAAACTGGATGAATTTCTTGTAAACAACATTTTTAAACAACTAACTTTTAAGTAATTTGTAATTTGCTCATTTTTTCTGTTTTACGTCATCACAGAGGTTTCTTTGTATTCTAATTGTATTTTTAAACCATAAGACCGTGAAGAGGTGTTAATAATAACACGAAAG
>NC_090747.1:32339423-32341808 GCF_036898095.1 Palaemon carinicauda | reverse complement strand
AACACCTGAACTTTCATTAATACTTTTCAATTGGATATTGGAAACATTGTAATGAAAGTAAACGTTGTATTTACGCTAATATGTACGAAAACCATAAATTCATATTGGCCTCATATATTACTTCATTTATTTTCCAAACAAGTTCCTTTATACTCCTATCTTTTATATAATTCACCAGCATGTTACGGAATAATCTTCTCTAGTCTAATTTGGAAAATGATAATGTGAACTTACGTTATAAAGCTAAATTAAACTTATGTTCTTGCATTAAGGAATTCGATTAAAAACCAAAAATTCTCATGCCCTTGTGAAACATAGTCTTCATACTAAGTAGGTATATTCTCTAGCATTCCTTAAATGTTCGTCCATAACCAATCTTTCTTGTCTCTATGCTTTATCTTTGAACATTATCTTAGTTTTACTTATATTTATTTTCAGTCCTATATTTTTGGTTTCTTTATATCAATAAGTCACTGAAAATAATAATAATAATAATAATAATAATAATAATAATAATAATAATAATAATAATAATAATAATAATAATAATAATAATAATGATAATAATAATAAAATTAATAATAATAATAATAATAATGATAATATATATATATATATATATATATATATATATATATATATATATATATATATATATATATATATATATATATATATATATATATATATATATATATATATATATATATATATATATATATATATATATATATATATAACACTGGTTTTACCATCGATAATGATAACATCATTATCATATTAATTTTATACAATGAAGATATGTACATATATATATATACATATATATATATATATATATATATATATATATATATATATATATATATATATATATATATATATATATATATATATAACACTGGTTTTACCATCGATAATGATAACATCATTATCATATTAATTTTATACAATGAAGATATGTACATATATATATATATATATATATATATATATATATATATATATATATATATATATATATATATATATATATATATATATATATTTATATATATATACATATATATATATATATATATATATATATATATATATATATATATATATATATATATATATATACACATATGATATATATATATATATATATAATATATATATATATGTATATATATATATATATATATATATATATATATATATATATATGTATATATATATATATATATATATATATATATATATATATACATATATATATATATATATATATATATATATATATATATATATATATACACACATATATATATATATCTATATATATATATATATATATATATATATATATATATATATATATATATATATATATATATATATATATAGATATATATATGTATATATATATATATATATATATATATATATATATATATATATGTATATATATATATGATATTCTATTGTGCTCAGAAACTTTTGTTTCTAATATGAGGCACTCATCTGAGCTCCTTATAACTGGTTTTAAGAAGCCAATAAGGTTGAAACGTGATGCCATCCCTAGGGCCAGGGGAATGGCGGTGTATATTAGGACTGAGTACCCTGCTTCTCATAAGCCCTTCTGTCAATGTGGATGTCATAAGATTCAGGTAATAAAAGTTTGTGGCAGGCATAACAACGTTTATTTGTGTTCGATCTACCGGAATCCAGACATTTATGATTCTATCATCGATTGTCTTTTTACCATTATGGCTAAGATACAAGATGATAGAAAGGCTTCTTTTGTCTTTGTTGGTGATTTTAATGCTCACCATAGGGAGTGGTTAAGTTCTATCTCTCCTACCGATCGCCATGGCTTAGGAGCTTTTGATTTGCCTCTGAATCAGGCTGTTAGCAAATCATAAATGAAGCTACTAACAGGTCTGGTAATTGCTTGGACCTCGTATACACTGACTCCCCTGGCGTTATAACTAGTATGGTTGGTTCTCCAGTCGGGACATCTGATCATGCCTTGATTTCATTAGTAGTGAAGACTGAGCAGCCTGTCCCTGATATATCATACTCTTGTAGAATTTATATGAAATCCCAACCAAACTGGAATGGGATTTTGCATGATCTTTTGTGCTTGAGTTGGTCAGACTTATATAGTAGTGTAGATGCTGTTGTCCCTTTGAATGAGAATCTAGTCAACATAATTGATAGGTGTATTCCTTTATCGTGTGCTAAGGTACCGAGTGAGAATAAACCGTGGTTCAATGATGATTGTAGGCGCGCTTATTTGGAGAGGCAGGAGGGCTATCACCTTTGGAAGGGTAACAGATCAGATTTGACCTGGAACAACTATACTGTTTTCTTGAGGCTAAACTAACTAGTTTAGCT
>NC_090747.1:32314423-32331923 GCF_036898095.1 Palaemon carinicauda | reverse complement strand
GTCGAGCTTACTGTCAAAATATAGGAATGGTTGAGCTTACTGTCAAAATTAAGGAATTGTCGAGCTTACTGTCAAAATATAGGAATGGTCGAGCTTACTGTCAAAATTAAGGAATGGTCGAGCTTACTGTCAAAATATAGGAATGGTAGAGGTTACTGTCAAAATTAAGGAATGGTCGAGCTTACTGTCAAAATATAGGAATGGTCGAACTTACTGTCAAAATTAAGGAATGGTCGAGCTTACTGTCAAAATATAGGAATAGTCGAGCTTACTGTTAAAATATTAGAATGGTCGAGCTTACTGTCAAAATATAGGAATGGTCGAGCTTACTGTCAAAATTAAGGAATGATCGAGCTTACTGTCAAAATATAGGAATGGTCGAGCTTACTGTCAAAATTAAGGAATGGTCGAGCTTACTGTCAAAATATAGGAATGGTCGAGCTTACTGTCAAAATTAAGGAATGGTCGAGCTCACTGTCAAAATATAGGAATGGTCGAACTTACTGTCAAAATTAAGGAATTATCGAGGTTGCTGTCAAAATATAGGAATGGTCGAGCTTACCGTCAAAATTAAGGAATGGTCGAGCTTACTGTCAAAATATAGGAATGGTCGAACTTACTCTCAAAAGATATGAATGGTCGAGCCTACTGTCAAAATTGAGGAATTGTCGAGCTTACTGTCAAAATATAGGAATGGTCGAGCTCACTAAGAAAATATAGGAATTTTTAAACTTACTGTCAAAATATAGGAATGGTCGAGCTTACTGTCAAAATATAGGAATAGTCGGGCTTACTGTTAAAATAAAGGAATGGTCGAGCTTACTGTCAAAATATAGGAATGGTCGAGCTTACTTTCAAAATATAGGAGTGGTCACGATTACTGTCAAAATATTGGAATGGTCGAGCTTACTGTCGAAATATAGGAATGGTCGAGCTTACTGTTAAAATATATGAATGGTAGAGATTACTGTCAAAATATACAGTAGGAATGGTTGCGCTTACTGTCAATATATAGGAATGGTCGAACTTACTGTCAAAATATAGGAATGGTGGAGCTTATTGTCAAAATGAAGGAATGGTCGAGCTTACTGGCAAAATATTGGAGTGGTCGAGCTTACTGTCAAAGTATAGGAATGGTCGAGCTTACTATCAAAATATAGGTATGGTTGACCTTTCTGTCAAAATATAGGAATGGTCGAGCTTACTGTTAAAATATTAGAATGGTCGAGCTTACTATCATAATATAGGAATGGTTTACCTTTCTGTCAAAATATAGGAATGGTCAAGCTTGCTGTCAAAATATAGGAATGGTCGAGCTTACTATCAAAATATAGGAATGGTTGACCTTTCTGTCAAAATATAGGAATGGTCTAGCTTACTGTCAAAATATAGGAATGGTCGAGCTTACTGTTGAAATATTGGAGTGGTCGAGCTCACTGTCAAAATATAGGAATGGTTGACCTTTCTGTCAAAATATAGGAATGGTCTAGCTTTCTGTCTAAATATAAGAATGGTTGAGCTTACTATCAAAATATAGGTATGGTTGACCTTTCTGTCAAAATATAGGAATGGTCGAGTTTACTGTCGAAATATAGGAATGGTAGAGCTTACTTTCAAAATATAGGAATGGTTGACCTTTCTGTCAAAATATAGGAATGGTCGAGCTTACTGTCAAAATATAGTAATGGTCGTGCTTATTGTCAAAATGAAGGAATGGTCGAGCTTACTGCAAAAATATAGGAATGGTCGAGCTTACTATGAAAATATAGGAATGGTTGACCTTTCTGTCAAAATATAGGAATGGTCGAGCTTACTGTCAAAATATAGGAATGGTCGGGCTTACTATCAAAATATAGGAATGGTTGACATTTCTGTCAAAATATAGTAATGGTCGAGCTTACTGTTAAAATATTAGAATGGTCGAGCTTACTGTCAAAATATAGGAATTGTCGAGCTTACTGTCAAAATATAGGAATGGTCGAGCTTACTGTCAAAATATAGGAATGGTCGAGCTTACTCTCAAAATATTGGACTGGTCGAGCTTACTGTTAAAATATTAGAATGGTCGAGCTTACTGTCAAAATATAAGAATGGTCAAGCTTACTGTCAAAATATAGGAATGGTCGAGCTCACTATCAAAATATAGGATTTTTTGAAGTTACTGTGAAAATATAGGAATGGTCGATCTTACTGTCAAAATATAGGAATAGTCGAGCTTACTGTTAAAATATTAGAATGGTCGAGCTTACTGTCAAAAAATAAGAATGGTCAAGCTTACTGTCAAAATATAGGAATGGTCGAGCTTACTATCAAAATATAGGAGTGGTCACGATTACTGTCAAAATATTGGAATGGTCGAGCTTACTGTCGAAAAATAGGAATGGTCAAGCTTATTGTCAAAATATAGGAATGGTAGAGATTACTGTCAAAATATACAGTAGGAATGGTTGCGTTTACTGTCAATATATAGGAATGGTCGAACTTACTGTCTAAATATAGGAATGGTCAAGCTTATTGTCAAAATGAAGGAATGGTCGAGCTTACTGTCAAAATATTGGACTGGTCGAGCTTACTGTCAATATATAGGATTGGTCGAGCTTACTGTCAAAATATAGGAATGGTCGAGCTTACTATCAAAATATAGGAATGGTTGACCTTTCTGTCAAAATATAGGAATGGTCGAGTTTACTGTTAAAATATAGGAATGGTCGAGCTTACTATCAAAATATAGAAATGGTAGAGCTTACTTTCAAAATATAGGAATGCTTGACCTTTTTGTCAAAATATAGGAATGGTAGAGCTTACTGTCAAAATATAGGAATGGTCGAGCTTACTGTTAAAATATTAGAATGGTCGAGCTTACTGTAAAAATATAGGAATTGTCGAGCTTACTGTCAAAATATAGGAATTGTCGAGCTTACTGTCTATATATAGGAATGGTCGAGCTTACTGTCAAAATATAGGAATGGTAGAGCTTATTGTCAAAATGAAGGAATGGTTGACCTTTCTGTCAAAATATAGGAATGGTCGAGCTTACTGTTAAAATATAGGAATGGTCGAGCTTATTATCAAAATATAGAAATGGTAGAGCTTACTTTCAAAATATAGGAATGGTTGACCTTTTTGTCAAAATATAGGAATGGTAGAGCTTACTGTCAAAATATAGGAATGGTCGAGCTTACTGTTAAAATATTAGAATGGTCGAGCTTACTGTCAAAATATAGGAATTGTCGAGCTTACTGTCAAAATATAGGAATGGTCGAGCTTACTGTCAAAATATAGGAATGGTCGAGCTTACTCTCAAAATATAGGAATGGTCGAGCTTACTGTTAAAATATTAGAATGGTCGAGCTTACTGTCAAAATATAAGAATGGTCAAGCTTACTGTCAAAATATAGGAATGGTCGAGCTCACTATCAAAATATAGGATTTTTTGAAGTTACTGTCAAAATATAGGAATGGTCGAGCATACTGTCAAAATATAGGAATAGTCGAGCTTACTGTTAAAATATAGGAATGGTCGAGCTTACTGTTAAAATATTAGAATGGTCGAGCTTACTGTCAAAAAATAAGAATGGTCAAGCTTACTGTCAAAATATAGGAATGGTCGAGCTTACTATCAAAATATAGGAGTGGTCACGATTACTGTCAAAATATTGGAGTGGTCGAGCTTACTGTCGAAAAATAGGAATGGTCAAGCTTACTGTCAAAATATAGGAATGGTAGAGATTACTGTCAAAATATTCAGTAGGAATGGTTGCGTTTACTGTCAATATATAGGAATGGTCGAACTTACTGTCTAAATATAGGAATGGTCGAGCTTATTGTCAAAATGAAGGAATGGTCGAGCTTACTGTCAAAATATTGGACTGGTCGAGCTTACTGTCAATATATAGGAATGGTCGAGCTTACTGTCAAAATATAGGAATGGTCGAGCTTACTATCAAAATATAGGAATGGTTGACCTTTCTGTCAAAATATAGGAATGGTCGAGCTTACTGTTAAAATATAGGAATGGTCGAGCTTACTATCAAAATATAGAAATGGTAGAGCTTACTTTCAAAATATAGGAATGCTTGACCTTTTTGTCAAAATATAGGAATGGTAGAGCTTACTGTCAAAATATAGGAATGGTCGAGCTTACTGTTAAAATATTAGAATGGTCGAGCTTACTGTCAAAATATAGGAATTGTCGAGCTTACTGTCAAAATATAGGAATTGTCGAGCTTACTGTCTAAATATAGGAATGGTCGAGCTTACTGTCAAAATATAGGAATGGTAGAGCTTACTGTCATAATATAGGAATGGTTGAGCTTACTGTGAAAATATAGGAATAGTCGAGCTTACTGTCAAAATATAGGAATGGTAGAGCTTACTGTCATAATATAGGAATGGTTGAGCTTACTGTGAAAATGTAGGAATGGTCGAGCTTACTGTCAAAATATAGGAATGGTAGAGCTTACTGTCAAAATATAGGAATGGTCGAGCTCACTGTCAAAATATAAGAATGGTCGAGCTTAATGTCAAAATATAGGAATGGTCGAGCTTACTGTCAAAACATATGACTGGAAATATATATATATATATATATATATATATATATATATATATATATATATATATATATATATATATATATATATATATATATATATATATATATATATATATATATATATATATATATATATATATATATATATATATATAAAATATTTTTGAAGTTTTTCGAAGAAAAATTCTATAACCACTAGAAGAAAATGAAAATAGATCAACAAGGGACGATGTGTAATTGCGGTTAGGTAGTCTGTAAAGGGTTGGAGGTTCTTTGCAAAGACTATATACTGAAGGAAGATAGGAAGTGTGATCCTAATAACACTTAAATGAGTGTGCTATGAAAAGATGCCTATACTCCCATCCGAAACGAATGGCTCCATCTATTGAGTGAGCGGTTCAACATTCAGAGCCGTAATCCTTACGGGAAGGAGGTCGATTGTGAATTGGCGACCTATTATCTCATAATTTGCATTACTACGTCAGTATATCTTATTTTTATATTTATGAAGTTCATTGATTTTAGATAACTAAATTGTAAATTTACAAATAGGTACATTTATAGATTATGAATACATATCCTTATGTTTCTCTGTCTATTTTTTTTTTCCAGAAACTTAATAGCTATGTCTCTTATAATTTAGATGATTTTCTTGCAATTTCAAGTATTGTATATTACAATCCTTTTTAAATATTCTATATAATATCACGTTTGAATAAAGTAAAACCTACTGTATATCTGATTTGCTAAACTTAGTCATATGTGATATGTAAGCATACATTTGATTACAGTTTGTAGGCCATTGTAAAATTATATTACGTGTATATAAAAAACAATTGTTTTTTTTTTATTGAAACGGAAATGCATGATTAGCTTATTTATACTCTTTCCTAATATAAACTAATAAATGTATAGATATGCAAACAGAAGGAATAAAATAACCCACTAAATTGAATCACACATAAAGATAATCAAAAGGGGAGGGAAATAGAAATAAGGTGGCATATAAACAAACCAAAAATGAAAGATAAATCCCATCAAAGGAACTTTAATAAATTATACATAAGAAAAAATAACAGTAATTGGAAAAAAGAAAAGAAAAAAAAAACAAGCTAAAGTTGCGTCATGAATTACATGCAAATAAACTCTAATACAATTATAAATATGAGAAAACATAATACTAAAAAAGAATTACTTCATGACTTGAATACATCGTGCAAACATACGACAAAGCAAGTATGCAAACATAGAAAGCACAGACAGTAAACACACATTCAATGTTCATGAAAATACAAATACAAACAAATATAGTTTACAAATACTGTAAAATGCTAGTCTTTATTTAGGAAATAAGAAAAAATAAGAAGACAAGGAAAACTAATAGAATATGTTGAAGCAGTATAATCCTGTAATGCTACTCAGGTGTGCAAACATGCTGAAGTATTCATACACCTATAAGTTAAATCAAAATTAAATATAATACATACAACTAGACATGTTCCCAACAGCAAATATGTCTGCTCCTGAGAAGTATATTATTTCAATAGCTTTATGAACAAATAATTAAAAATTGTAAAAAGTGTATTGCGGATGCCTAGCCTTAATCTTATATCCAATATTATTAGGGCTTACTCATTAGTAGCATATATTTCATGTATTATACTCTTAGTACTTACCGTTCTTTGTCCTTAGGGCTATGAAACACTTAATGAGGATCGGTTTCTTTTCTTTTATTGCAAAAAAACAAACTGTGTGACTTATTCACTGCTGGCACCATGTTTTCGATTGTGTCAACTGTCAAATTCTAAATATAAACAAACAGACGACAAACGATATATCTACAACGCCATCTGAATACTGAGCGGTCAAACTATTGTATTAACTTTGGAGTTGCTAACTAGTGTATTAACATTCATATTATGAGCTTTCATATCTTCCTTCAGTATATAGTCTTTGGTTCTTTGAATGTTAAAGGAAGGTGACAGATTCTTGAAATAGAGATATTCTAAGAGGAGCGAAAGGCATTCTGGTGCTTTGGTATGAATTCTTTTTTTTATATATATGAGTTTTACATGAGTTTGAGTGATTTCTCATTTATGAAAACTCTTTGGATTTCAAAATAGAGCCAGTGTCATGACTGAAACCCTTATAGGATCGATGCAGACCTTCAGTGATCGTTGGGTAGACCCTAGACCCAATGTAATTTCCAAATTACATTTTGGCAAAGTATAATTGTAAACAGGGAACGACCGCAGCAAGTAAAGGAGGGTATTTTTTTTTTACCATAAACGGGAATCGACATATTTATAGATTTTTTTTCTTATACATATATATATATATATATATATATATATATATATATATATATATATATATATATATATATATATCTATATATATATATATATATATATATATATATATTATATATATATATATATATATATATATATATATATATATATGTATATCTATATATATATATGTATATCTATATATATATATATATATATATATATATATATATATATATATATATAGATATATATATATATATATATATATATATATATATATATATATATATGTATATCTATATGTATATCTATATATATATATATATATCTATATATATATATATATATATATATATATATATATATATATATATATATATATATATATATATATATATATATATATATATATATATATATATATATAAACGGAAATCGATATATGGATAAAGAGTGCTGGCCTTTGATGAGCTCGTTTCGGGGGAAAAAATCATGTTTTTACTTATAATGATAATAAATACATTATTTTTTTTAGGAATCTCACGACATTTAAATTTTACCTGAATGATATCATTAAGAAATAAATTAACAATTCTGTCAGAAAAGTGTTGTATGTGAAAGATTTTTTTTTAAATTAGATCTCTTTATTTAAGCTATGCCAGTTCGAACATAAGGAATTTGCTCTAAATAAAAAGGATTGAATAAAATTAATCTTAAATTATTTCGAACAATGGCTGAAAAAATTAAGACCCAAACCATTGCAAATTTCTTTTCTGAAAATACACGTAAGAGATCCGTGTTTGACCATAAAGATTTTATAAAAAGAAATGGTAATTGGCTTTCTTTTTTGTCTATTTCCATAGAAAACCCTATATTTGGGAGAATTCTATTCACATATTCTAAATGCTCGTTTGTATGTGTGTGTTTGTGTGTGTGTGTGTTTATGTGTGTGCGCGTGTGTGTGTTTTGGAGTGGGTGGGTGTGTATTTCTTTAAATATATTTTTTTCTCCATGATGTTCTATAAGAAAAATTTGATAAAAAGAAGCCTTCCATAAATTTGTATTATTTTGGAAGAGAAACCTCATTCCTGACCACAACATTCAATCCGCCAATAATAAACGTTATGGCATGTGACTGGTTACACAAACAGGAAAAAGTCGAACGAAGTGGTTTTCCTAAGTAGGAAAAAATTAAACTGGGATTATTGCAATTGACTGTATTGGGCTTCATTCTGTTCATCTATATGCATTTTAACAGCATCATATTACTTCATTGGAACATAGACACACTGTTAAAAGAAAAAAAAAAGTAATTTTAAACATAAATTTTCCGTAAGAATATACTATTCTCAACCTTATGTCAGGAAAATACTGGAGACCTTAATTTTACCCTAATGTGTTATTATATTTTACTGTTTAATGACCGTAATATCACTCTTTTACGTCAATATATAAGGTGGAATAAATGATGCTTGACATTTACTGTTTTCTGAACGCAATTTTTTAACAGTGCACTATTTTGTATTCCAAAGCCGTAATTAGGATAGGTAGACAAGAAGTTTAGATTACTCACATATTGTTTAAAAGCAATATACATACATACATACACACACACACACACACACACACATACACACACACACACACACACACACACATATATATATATATATATATATATATATATATATATATATATATATATATATATATATATATATATATATACATCCTTATTGCTTTTTCTTCTTCCAGGCTGACTCTTTCCACCCAACGATTACTGTTCATTTGTTTCGCAAGTTAGAGCTTTATGAATGGAAATGGTTCTTATCAATAATATTGAGTATTTGGTAATTCCTCGCTCTATACATGGTCGTTATATAGTTATTATTGTATAAATTAGTTATAGCAGGTTCAACCTTGTTTCATAATATGCATCTTTACTCGTCATTATTAATAAATACAAATTAGGAATAAATAATTTGCTTAACCACTTCATGGTGTTTAAAATATTGTCTAACCAGCTTTATTACCATCAGTTTTTAAAAGTTAATAAGAAATCCCTCTTTTAAACCATTAAAACCATAAATACTACATCTTTCTGCCAGTCATTTTACTACGTAATCTTACTTACCTATTTCAATTGGCAAGCACTTTATTATTATTATTATTATTATTATTATTATTATTATTATTATTATTATTATTATTATTATTATTATTATTATTATTATTATTAAACCCTTGTATTATTCTTTACAGATTCTGACTACTACCGCCTATTCAACCACAAAGAAAACCAATTTTCTTGACCTTAAGGTTAACTTAAACCCTTTACAGTATATACTAAATACAAATCATCTACTATTCCAAATATAATTTTGCTAAATATCGGAAATTTTATTTCTTACATGCAATTTTAGCACAAAGAAAATAAGCTTTTTAATTAATTCATAGTTAAATCCACTTTGCAGAACCAGTATTTAAAATTAAGTATTAACCTTTTTAATAGAATTTCGTGAAAACTTATTAAAGGATACTTTTCTGGTTAGGCAGCAAATTTAATAATAATAATAATTGAAATACATATACAATTTTATATATATATATATATATATATATATATATATATATATATATATATATATATATATATATATATATATATATATATATATATAAAGATATATATCATATATATATATATATATATATATATATATATATATATATATATATATATATATATATATATATATATATATATATATATATATATATATATATATATATATATATATATATACGAGATCGCTGGGTGACAATATTGGATGTATATCAAATGTTATGTTCTTGTGCTCGGAACATCATTGGAACTCTTTTCCTATCAATAACTGTCAGTTTTATAAAACCGTTAAAGGAATAACAGTGAGCATTCATTGCCGTCATGTATTTTTTTTTTTAACCATTCTTTCCTAACACACAGGTATAAGTAGCTTTTTTTTTTATTTTCTTTATTCACCAGCGCTCAATAGCACACACAATCACATCTAGTACGTTCTGTATATATTAGAGATTCCAGTTATCTACAAAAACAATAACAGTTGTTTATGTTAGCTTATAAAAATACTTTCATGGAAATTAACATACCAGATGGTTAATACATTTACATGATACAGAATAATCGAATAGTCCAATATCTGCAAGTCCCTAAGAATAGAGCATACAAAATCATCGGGTTAAAATTTAATCAATGAAAAATATTTTCACGATTTTCTCTCATTTAAATCGCAGTGCAATTATGATTCACAAATAACATTGGAAAAAAGGTTAAATAGTTTCATTTTTTTTTACTTCAAGTAAAAATAAATTCTCATTTTATTGTACATCATCAAACTAATGATTCCTAGAATATAAGGAACGTTTTAATAATACGGACATTTTATTTCCTTGAGTTGGAAGCAGATATTAGGGACCCGAATATATTTACATGTCAATAATTGAAAACAACCCAGAGGTTCATGATGGAACTTCTTTCATGAATTGAACTAAGACATCCAATGAATATTCAATAATTGCTCGTCCAGACAGCATTTTTTTTTTTTTTTTTTTTTTTTTTTTTTTTTTAAATATTTTAACTGTCAAGCGATTCTGAAATTGGTTCGCTTAAGTAGTAAACTTGGTTAAATCAATGACACTTTAATATGGCTATTATTAGGTAAAGAAAGGATTCACATAATGGTCTTGAGGGAGTTTAAGAGAGACAGGATGTTATCAAACAGCGGATTCTGATAATCTGACAAATGTTATAGAGTAAATAGTGATTATTCATTCTTGTAATCGTTAAATCTGTTTTGATCAATTAACTCCATAACACAGTTTTCATACACAAAATAATTAAATTTACAAATAATTACCTTTCGTAAATGGGCAGAGTATATTAAGTATTATATAAAGGCTTAGCATTCAGTGAGCAAGATTAGTAATTGGAGGAAGTGTTTGACCGATTCATAAAAGGTCGGGAGAAATGGTAGCATATTGTGAACTGTTCCTGACCAATGAAACCGATAGACTTTGACCTTGAGTCCTGGTGGCCGAAGGAATTTTCATCTTTTCAGTAAAGGTAATAGAGAAAAAACATGTATAGCCATTTTCAAAAACTTGCCAATCTTCGTTATGTTTTTGTAATATAATTAAGGTTTTTGAGGGGTTGCCACAAGGCCAGCTAATTTGAGATTACTTGTCATGATCTCTCGAGTACTCTATGCAATGAATTATGGATACCTTAAACCAAGGGCTATTTGACCTCAAGTATTTTGGGTATTGCATGTTGCCTGGTTGCAGCCACTAGTCAAACATTTCCCATATGAGTTTTGCAACAACAACTTGTGATTTTCAGGCTCTCTATCCCATTTGAATATCATTAAGATCAAATGTAAAAAGCCTATCTAATAAGATCACCAATAATTTGTTCATCTCGAGTAATCTATTTATTTCGTCAATTAAAAATCAGCACTGAATATCTGTGTGTTTCCGACAAATGTTTGAGATGTGTTAAAATTTAAACCAAATGCAAGCAATATGCCGCGGCGTCAACACTAAATCAAGTGATCTGTGATTGGGATGGAAGCCGAAAAAGGATCTATGTCACGTCCCTGCTATCAATCAGAAGTGGAATCTCCAGCCACTATAGTTCAAGTTTATTTTCAAACTGATTAATCATGATTTATTGGTAGATCATATTTTAATTATAAGATATTTATTCAATAATGATGATAAAGGGTATGATCTTTACAATTATTAAGCATTTGTTTTGAGAAGAAATAGGGATGATATTGCAATAGCAATGTAATTGAAGTTAAAAAATGTATTCAAGGCCAAATATCATGGCTCGATTCCAACACTGGAAAAAATATTAATGAACATCAAAAGTATGCTTCAACATACAAATTTTTTTGATCATTGAATTGAAATTAAGAAATAAGAGTATGAAAATAAGAATGAAATATTTGAGATTCCCAATTTACTTAGATTTGTATCCTTTCCCATTCCATCAGTATCATATAAGGAGATGGTAACTCCGCTAAATACCTCAATCCGTGTTTTACAACATCCGAAATTCCGACTTTTTCTTAAACCAGATCCTGAAATCTGACTTTCATTTTAACCAAATTCTTAAACCAATATACAGAGAGAGAGAGAGAGAGAGAGAGAGAGAGAGAGAGAGAGAGAGAGAGAGAGAGAGAGAGAGAGAGAGAGAGAGAGAGAGAGCGAGGGGGGGGTGGCTGGTATTTACGTATATCAATATGAGTGCAATTATATCTAAAACGCCTTAATTTCAGACGTGTCGCGTACACTATGTATATATATATATATATATATATATATATATATATATATATATATATATATATATATATATATATATATATATACATACATATATATATATATATATATATATATATATATATATATATATATATATATATATATATATTTATATACTTTTATATGTATATATATGTATATGCAAACACACACACACACACACACACACACACACACACACACACATATATATATATATATATATATATATATATATATATATATATATATATATATATATATATATATATATATATATATATATATATATATATATATATATATATATATATATATATATATATATATATATATGCATATATATATATATATATATATATATATATATATATATATATATATATATATATATATATATATATATATATATTTATATATATATATATATATATATATATATATATATATATATATATATATATATGTATATATATATATATATATTTATATATATATATACACACACTTAGGCAGAGTTGGCCGATAGTGTTGCCTCTCCAGGCCGTTGATGGAATCATAATTTAAATCTGCCAGGTTGGGAATCTGATGCCGCGAGAGTGCACACAAGGGACCTTATTTTGTGCGCTTGCTGAGTCTGTACTGAGCCAACTTGACATAGAGTACCAGATACTGTCAGGAAAACAGCTAGAGGGGTTGACTGGTTCCTGCACCAGCATTCTAGGCTACGTCCAGTTAGAGGTGAAGTGTCCTTCCGGGTGAAGGCTACCGCTGTTTAACTATGTGGTGGTAGCTGCCAAAGACATTATCTTTTGTTTTGTTCTTGGTAGGAATATACTGGACTCAGCCTGCCTTACACTGGATTCAACCCGCGAACAGTTGCTATATGACCATACTACTGTTCTTCAGTTGTCTCCAAAGGTACTCTCAGTCTCCTCCCTGCTTACCGAGATCACTGTTATGAAGGTACCTGACCCTGAACCTGATCGGGGAGTGTTCTATGGAAATGCTCTTCTGTCCTTTAGTTAGGTGTCCAAGATCCAAGGAGATCTTCGACAGATTCAATCTGTCATTAAGATGATCTATTCTTGGGCTCCTGCATCTCGAGTTCCACGCTCCTATTTAACCTATAGGAGATGTGTGTCTGACCTGGAAGTACACCAGGGTTTGCAAGTGAAGCGGAACACAGACTACTCAGTAGTCCCAGTAGTCACCTTCAATGTCCTTATTGACCTAATTAACGAGACACACCTCCAGAATGCTCACTGGTGGATCGGAAAAATGATTGCAATGCTCCATCGACTGATCTGGCACAGATCTTTGATTAAGGTAATCAGAGTTATTTGCCCGACATGTTGGAAATTTCAGACTTCTAAGGTCTCAAGGGAGGTGGGTGCCCTGCCGACTTTGAAAATAGTGACATCTTCTCCTTTTGAATTAGTTGCTATGGACCTTGTGAGTCTCCCAACAACCAGAAATGGTTTTATTGGGTGTCTGATGGTAGTTGCCCATTATTCCAAGTGGGTGACGGCAGTACCCATAAGGAATAAAAAGAGTTGTACGATATGCCAGACGCTTGAAGACCAAGTTTTTCCTGTCATTCCTCGTGTTCTAGTCCGGATATTGACTGGTAACGGCCCTGAGTTTATTTCCCTGAAATTTACTGATTTGTTGGAGCGGTACAATGTTGTACAAGTGAAAACTACTCCATATAAACCCTCTAGTAACGTTGCCGTGGAACAGGTGAATCGTACCATTGGTGAGTTACTGTGGGAGATTTCTGTGGAATCTCGGAAATGGGGCCAGTATTTATCCACACCGGTTCTCAGCTACAACCATTCCCACCACACTGAGATTGGCTGTACTCCAGCTGAGAGCATACTGAAGGGTGCTCATGATGTTGATAGAATCCCGTTGCTGTCAGCAGAAAAGAGAGACCCCTGGGCTGAAGGACATCCTCGGTACAAACCGTTTAAAGAAGGTTCTCTGATACTTAAGAAGGTGCACCTGTTAGACCACCTTCAGACAAACAAGCTCATCACTAGGTTTGAGGGGTTATTCCGTGTTATTAAGGTACACGAGAATAAGGTCACCTATGAGCTGCGGAGACTGACTGATGGTGAACTGGTAACAGCTCACCATATCCAGTTAAAGGCCTGGTTTGAGCCTCCAGTTTATCTTAATAGGCTCTTTCTATCATAACCAATGGGTCCTGATCCTGTAACAGAGACTCGAAATAGTCCTGGACTTTTGGATGACAGTCCTACTTCCCCTGAAGTCTCTGAGAGTTATGGTTCTATTAGTGATGGCAACTCCTATGGGGTGGCTGTAGTAGTTGCATTCTACCTTTTGTCCCGTGATTGTGAAAAGTCCCGACAACAGAGGACAAGTCAACATCCTACTAGAGCTATTACTCAGCCTAAGCCCATTCTTATGCCAGCTAGAATTTTCAAGAGAAAAAAAAGCACTAGATGATTGGTTATATCCTCCAGAAAATTGTGATGAGACACCTGTATTAAAGCCTGAATCGTTTCGAGATCATTTGGTCCTCAACTGTGGGAGAACAGCCCCTCTGAAAAGTGTGACACTCCAATTTTGTCTCCTGAATCAGTGGATCACTCTCCTGTGCCTGAATTTTCAATGCACCAGTTCTTAGCTTCTTTCCGAGAGGAAGGTGTCGTTCATCCTCCAGGGAGCTGAGAATTCTGGGAAGTTTCCAGTATTCCGTTATTGGAATTACTTTCTGTTGGTTCCAAGAGTTCCAGTCCAGATTGGTCAAGACCTGCTAGTTTAGAAAGCCCTGTTTCTAAATCGGCAGTGTCTTTTCATCCTATTATGATTTTTTCGTCTTTTTGCTACCCAATTGTGACAACTGACTGTCACCTGAAGATCTCACCTCTTTTGGATTTAGTCCCCCATAGACTTGGTCAAAAGGTCCTGTTCTTGACCTACCTTCAGTTCAGCATCGCATCCTGGAGTGGAGACCTCGTCTCACTGACCAGATAAATACTACAGAGAGGGAACCAAGCTCCATCTCTGAGTCACCTCAGAATTCAAACCCTTTCCGACATTCTGACGGTATATTAAAACACCGGTCAGAGTTTGAGGCTGAAGTGGCACAGTCAGGTGTATCT
This sequence comes from Palaemon carinicauda, assembly GCF_036898095.1. Lineage (NCBI taxonomy): Eukaryota > Metazoa > Arthropoda > Malacostraca > Decapoda > Palaemonidae > Palaemon > Palaemon carinicauda. Next base: position 32,316,567 of record NC_090747.1, on the reverse strand, counting down.
AACCTGAACGGGCTACAACATTGTTTTGGTCTCCCGAAACACAGCTTTGCCCTGAGTCATCGCCTGATTTTTCGGGATTTTAATTGTCCTCTTCTGAGTCTACGGATTCTGTCTCTGGTTTACCTCAAAGAATGTCGATCACCCGCAGATACCAACTGTTATGTGAGGTTATTGACCAATTGAAGACACCCAGCTAGTACCTGAAGAGTCGCCGGCTTGGCCTGTCTCCGGTGCTGCGAGAAATTAATATGGCTCGCCAGCAGATTGCTGAATCCCGGCGCCTGTCCCGAGATAGAATTTTGAGACTCAGAAGAGGAACTACAAATCTATCACTAAATTGATTTTTGTAGAGTTTTTAAAGGAAGTTTTGATAATTATTACCCTTATCTATTAGTCATGTTTTGATTTGCACATTGGGTTATTTGAAAGGCTGTAGAATGGGACACGGTGTGTGAGGAAATCTTTATTTAGTCACGTTTTTTGTAATTGTCACATTATTGTTGTACTGTAAATTGACCTTGATGGTGACAGTTATAATAGATTCAATAATTTTTTTATTATCCTGTAATAACTGTAGTCCAAAATCAGTAAGTTTTTTTATTCTTTTAGATTGATTTTGGACTGCAATGAATGTAATTTTTTTCTTGATAGATCATGATTGTATACCTGTTATACTGAAATGTGTCTTATAAATAATGAAATTTATTATATTGAATGTTATTGGAGCATTGTGGGAAGGAATAGACGATAATCTAATTTTGTGTTTATAAATAATGTATTTCCATAGTGTCTGATAGTTTATTGTTTATTCTTATTGTTTTTTTGTTAAATCATATAACTGTGAACAAAATGTATTGTACCTAATGTAAATTCATATAATTTTATATGTATCTGAAGGGATGGATGATGAATTAAGAAAAAATATTTAGTTGATCATCCTACCTTTTTACTGAATTTATTTTTGCAAGGTAAAATTTTTTGCCTTTTAATGTATGAAGTTGGTGTAGGGCGTTGTTGTTATTCGTGAGACAATGTTGAGTGGACCAAAGATCTAAGGGGGCCTGTGGGGGGGGGGGGATATTAAACGAATTAAGTTAGGAATAAATACAACTTATTTTCCATTTATTTTCATTACAAATGTATTATCTGTAGTTTTTTTTTGGTCCTACCAATTGTTTAACGATATTTGTTTTTGCAGTACGCCCTACTCCCTGTAGGGTTTGGAGAGACAACTAGAATTTGAGTCAAGCCGTGGCACAAGTAAAAATAATTGATAGGGTACTGCATCATCCTGCACCTGTATATGTTGCTAGTCAGATTGGTAAAAACCTATATTGTATATATTTCTGCCCTGCTACATGAGTCACTTCCCAAACTTGTAATTGACGTCACTGTTCCCCGAAAGTGACCAGTGACCTACCTAGATTTTAGAAAAAAAATTTAAAGAATGTCATAAACGTTAATGGTTCACAGGAGCTATTTAAATGGCATATCTGGTCGTAGGCCTAAGAAATGAATTCAGATATTAGGAGGAGAATGACTGTGTTCGAGTTTCGTCTGAATTTTTCCAGAATTATCAAAACCCCTTCCAAAAATGAAAGATTTAGGCACTATTGTTGTTGAAAGAAAATTATCGATGGCAAGGGAATCTTATCAGAGTACAGGTTTACAATTTAAGATTTCATAGACATTGTTATTGTGGTCCCAGAGAGACCTGCAAAGCGTCGTGTGCGGCCATACTGTTCCATGGTTAAGAATGTTTAAGTAACTTTGCAGCCTAATGGTAGACGGTAGATTGATAAGGACAGTATTGATTTGGGGAAAATTATTGTCGTACAGTATTTTCCCAGTTTTATATATTTTCTTCTAAATTTGTTTATCTTATTTTGAGGCTGGAGTGTAAAGGGGTGCTAATTTTGCATTTGACTGATTATTTAAATTTACGAGACTATGTTAACGTATTCCCGTCAGTTATTTGTTTCATTCACAAATATTCTTTATATCTATGAAGACGGAAATTCATTCCAGTTCCTTACATCACTGCGTCCCTTTTCTCAGCCACTGTTTTTTTTTTTTTTTTTTTTTTTTTTTTATAAGTTATTTATCACAATTTTTTCCTCCCACACTGCGTCCTCTTGTTAGTA
>NC_090747.1:32304423-32309423 GCF_036898095.1 Palaemon carinicauda | reverse complement strand
TATTGTGCGTATTGCTGTGCTTGAGCACTCTCCCACATCATCATCACCAGTACTGATGGCTGGAAGATGACTTCGAAGCATTTGAAAAAAATGGTGCTTCTGAGAAGAGTCCAGTTCGTTGTAGATAAATAGATTGTCTATCTCTTGCCATACGCTCGGTTCAGGACTCAGGTCACATTCCTGTGCTATCAGGCAGGAGAGAGGAGCATCCCCCATTGCCATGGTGAACACCTTCCCCAAGAGATCGTCCTTCTTGATCTAGGCAGTTTCTTTAGATGAACCCTTGATTCAAACTGAGGCTTTTCCATCTTTCAGTTCGAGGATGCCAGGAATTGCTGTAATTTTCCTTGACAGACCAGGGGTTATGATGTCGCCATCATAATACATTTGCGGCCAACAGTTGGTCGGAGAAGCAGGGCACCTAAAAGAGATATCAAGTCCTTTAGTAAAGTTTACAGTAACAGGAACAAGTACTGGCTCAATACTGGCAATCCTCATTGAATCGGCTGCATGGACCTCAAGTGCATAAAGCACTTGTTGACAACAGGCTCCATGTATAGGGTCATAATACTTCCAAAGAGGCTCTTGGGGAGTACTGCCTACGCTCAGCCGATTTCGGTCTCTATCAACTATCACTCCATTTGCTCTCAAGAACTGGTAACCAAGCACTACGAGCTCAGCCATAGTCCGTGTAGGCGCTACATGGAACACACTCGGAGCGAATATCATTCCATGCAGTATTGGGGTCAACAGTACAGTACCTAAGGTCTTAGGTCCTGTTTGCCCTAAACCCTTCAGACCAATGGTGCTGGATACCATCGGCAGCTGGTAATCCTGTACTACTCTCGATGACAGGAGGTTGACCTCAGCTCCAGAGTCAATGAGAGCATCCAATGCTCCTGATGGAAAATCAGACATGGTCACTGGGACAACCATGAGTGGTACAGGAGACAACTGCACCATGTTAACCCTACAAAGGGTTTTCAATACAGCCTCAGTTCCTGCTACCTTCCAGGAGGAGTCAGTTGAAGGTGCAATGACCTTTTCAGGTTGAAGGGTAACCTTGTAAATGCAGATTTCCGAGGCTGCCACTGGAATACTTGGAGCACGCACCTTAGCACGCACCCCCTCCTTCGATGTAGCCCCATCTTCTACATCGAAGGCCTGGTGTTTCTGCTTTGGGATAGCCCCTGTCTGGCAAGAACTGCCTTAGCCATAGCTGCTGGAGCCTTTTCAGGCCAACTGGCTTTGGCTGGGTTGTCAAGGAACTGCTCCCCTAGTCCACTGGCTGCAGTCTCTGGTGGACTAACAGGATCAGTTGCCGGAACAGGCGAGGAAGCCAGCAGTCTACTTGGGGCAGGAGACTCCCATAAGCCTGGTACGGGGGTGAGTAACGGTGTGAACCATGGAGGGGCCTGGAGACCTCCAAACACTGGCTCTGCTCCAGTTACTAGAATTGCCTGACCATTGATGTTTGGCAAAGCTTGGGATGTAGAAGGAGCACTGGTGGTCACTGTGGTTTTGACCCTAGTGGCAACATGTCACGTTGGTGACGGCTCCATACTCTTCAGGGCCTCCACTTGAATTGTCAGGGACTTGACCTGAGTTACCATATCACTGACAATCCTGGCCGGACTCTTCACATCCCTGCTCAGGCTCTTCTTAGCCTTTCAGTGCTTGTTCGATGACGATACCCTCCCTAAAGGTTGGTGTTTCCCGGGTCTGAGCACCAAAAATTTATGTAGTGGTTTGTGGACTGTGGACAGAGGTAGCTCCTAAACTGCCTAGTGTCCGAATGCCGACCAACACCTAACGTTCACTAGACAAAAAAAAAATATACAACGGTGGAATACCCAAAAACCTAAGTAACAGGTTAAGAGAACAGAGCACTGGGCACCAACCCTTGACTTATACTGGGCAAGGGGACCCAACTAGAATATTTCTTCCTCCTTGCCTTGGGCTTGCTGAACAGACGCGTAAGATGATCGTTGATTCATTTCTGAGAAGTTAGCAGCATTTATATATATAGCTCTATATTCTTTCGGTAAGATGGTTTCAAACTTGGGAAAGAAAATTATAGAACATTAGGTGAAAGGGAAAGAATTTTTTATACTAACAACAGGACAGAGTGTCGGAGGAAAAAAATATGATAAATAGCTTATTAGAAACACTAAAAAAAACAGTGGCTGAGAAAAGGGACGCACTGATGTAAGGAACTGGAATGAATTTCAGTCTTCATAAAAACAAAAAATATCTATTTGTAAATGAAACAAAAAGCTGATAGGAATACATTAATATTGTTTTGTCTAATCAAGCAATCACTTAAAGGCAAAATTAGCATCCCTTTACACTCCAGCCTCAAGATAAGAAAAACAAATTTAGAAGAAAATATATAAAACTGTGGAAATACTGTACGACAATAATTTTTCCCAAATCAATACTGTCCTTATCAATCTACCGTCTACCATTAGGCTGCACAATTATTTAAACATTCTTAACCGTGGAACAGTATGGCCGCACACGACGCTGTGCAGGTCTCTGTGGGACCGCAATAGCATTGTCTATGATATCTCCAATTGTAAACATTCACTGTGATAAGATTCCCTTGCCATCGATAATTTTCTGTCAAAAACAATAGTGCCTAAATCTTTCATTCTTGAAAGGGGTTTTGATAATTCTGGAACAATTCGGACTTAACTCAAACACAGTCATTCTCCTCCTAACATCTGAATTCAATTCTTGGGCCTACGACCATATATGCCATTTCAATGGCTCCTGTGAACCATCAATGTTTATGACACCCTTTAAAATATTTTTTTTTTCTAAAATCTAGGTAGGTTACTGGTCACTTTCAGAGAAAAAACTGTCGTCAATTACAAGTTTGGGAAGTGACTCATGTAGCAGGGCAGAAATATTAACAATACAAGTTTTTACCTAGCTGACTAGCAACATAAACAGGTGCAGGATGATGCAGTACCCTTCCAATCATTTTTACTTGTGCCACGACTTGACTCAAATTCTTGTTGCCTCTCCAAGCCCTACCGGAGTAAGGTGTGCTGCCAAAAAAAAAAAAAAAAAAAAAATATCGTTAGACAATTGGCAGGACCAAAAATACAATAGATAATACATATGTAATGAAAAAAATGAAAAATAAGTTGTATTTATTCCTAATTTCATTCGTTTAATATTTTTCAAAACAGTAGAGGAAAAATGATTAAACTATTGAACCATGAAGTTGAAGCCATGAATCTATAGTTATTAAATAATTAGTTTCCGGAGGACTCCACCAAACTGAAAAATTAAACTCGACTAAGAGAACCTTCTAAACTACATGTTTATTATTGCAGTAATGGTGGTTCGTTATTTACGGTTTCAACGAAGCTGGAAAATAGAATGAAGGTGGAAATGATCGCTGATGAGGTTACAAGTAAAGGGCTCCTAAAGCACTTTTTATCAATCGGGTAAAACATCTTTCTTAGAATTATTACTCAAATACAAATTATACACGTATGCATTAAATATCTCAAATATTTATATATATTTTTTCTTCTAAAAGTATGTATAATTTTTTCCAATATTCTCTTTCACAAATTATCATTTTACATAATTTGGCATATTATCAAGGTTGTTTGTTATATGAAATGGAACAGATAGAAGCATGCCTTTAAAAACTAAGAAATTATACTTCCAAAGTATGTCCAAAAAGATGTAATTCTGTAATTGAATTTTGAATTCCTTCATATTAATATCAAAGTGATTTATATTTTCTTATTTGGCAAAAAAGGGCTGGTTCAACGGCTTTAATTTTGAATAACACCTTCTCTTGCTTGCGGGTACACTCGGGCACACTATTCTTTCTTATTTCTCTTCCTCTTGTTTTGTTAAAGTTTATATAGTTTATAAAATATATATTTATTTTTAAGTTGTTACTCTTCTTAAGATATTTTTTTATCCTTGTTACCTTTCCTTACCGGGCTATTTTCCCTGTTGGAGCCCCTGAGCTTATAGCATATTGTTTTTCCAACTAGGGTTGTAGCTTGGCAAATAATAATAATAATAATAATAATAATAATAATAATAATAATAATAATAATAATAATAATAATAATAATAATAATAATAATAATAATTGTAGACATAGAAAAGGAGTCTTGGAAAATTACCTCAACATAGTCAGCAATTATCTTCAAAGGAACATGATTGAAAAAGGGTCTTCTGACTGAATATTTTTGGGTTATATTGGTAAATTTCAATGATCTTACCAATAATTACTGATACTTAACACTACTCAAACTAATTAATATAATAGAACAAGAAATCTCAGCAAGGCTCCGACGAAGGAGAGTGGAGCTGCAAAGCGAAGACGGATTAATAGTTAGCATTAGGCTGATGGACAAACAGACTCCGATATAAGTCTAGGAATATTTGTGAAATTATAATTAATAATGCCAATAGTCACTCGCCTACTTCAGGATATGGTAACTGATTCCATGATTTGGATTGTGTAACTTGATTTCATTGGTTGGTTTTATGGTCAATGAAAACGCCGCTCTTATTACCATGTTGATATTTTCTTGAAGAAGTATGTATTGTGACATTTTGTAAAACGTCATTAACACGCTGTGCCTCCCAATTCTATTCACTTGACATTTCTTAATTAAACATTCACACCTCTGCTCTCCTTGTAATGTATGAATGAGTTAAAATTCCATATGTCATTGTTAATGTTTTAATTTCAAGTAGGTTACATTTAGGAATGTATTATCAACTTCTATTCACTTCTTAGTAATATCGGTGAAAATTATAAAATGAATTTTATGAATTTGAAGTAAAGGGATTTTCTGCAACTCAATTCAACCAAAGAAAGAAACTGAATCGCTCAGTTAAGGCGCAATTGGATTAGGATTGTAAAATTCAATAATCGGAGCTATGACAGGGAACGATGTCACCTAATCAGAGAAACTCCCGATTTAACGAGGTTTCTTTCTTAGCTGATCGGA
>NC_090747.1:32269423-32274423 GCF_036898095.1 Palaemon carinicauda | reverse complement strand
TCACGAAACTAGTCAGGACTCAAGTGTATATTCTGTATCTCCATTTTCCCTGTGGTTCTTCTGCATATATATATATATATATATATATATATATATATATATATATATATATATATATATATATATATATATATATATATATATATATTATATATATATATATATATAATATATATATATATATATATATATATATATATATATATATATATATATATATATATATATATATATATATATATATATATATATACATATATATGTAACCAATATTCTAAATATTCCTTTGTATGGTCCCTTATATCAGTCACTTACCAATTATTATCCCAAACCATTTATCAAATTCGATAGAATGATCTATTGTGAACATTGAAGATATGTGGTTAGTCCCTTCCACCAGACTTTTCTGCAATCAATATGCAAACACAGGAGCATTTAATACCGGATATAATGAAAAGGCCTTTGCATGGAAAAGTCTGTCTTTCTTGGTTCTTGCGTCGTAATTAGTGTGAGGTTAAAAATTTATAAAAGTTTTTTTCTCGTAGCAAGTGTACAGTATGTAATCAGATAATCAAATTGTATCTCAATTTTCTTAACAGACATAATTGAACAAAATGTAGTAATCTGACAAAGAAACGAAAATTTAACCGTTAAAGGAGGTAAAAGTTACATTGAGGATATGAGAGTGAAAAGAAACAAGTGAGATAGGACATTGGATTTAAATGTTACCTAAATATAAATATTACATCATTAAAGGGATAAGAGGATTATTATATCAACGGATATGAGAAATGTTTATTCTCAATAATTACACATTCCTGATTGTCATTTCTTAAAATAACTATTTCAAGTAAACAGAGTTATCTTTCAAGTTTAGCAGTTATGAAAGATAATTACTTTAACAAGAGGGCTTTGCTAGATTCTAAATTTATGCAATAAACTAACTCCGAGAACTGCTACTGTCTGTAGTCAAAATTAAATTAGTAACTGTTTACAGTTAAACCTGAAATAGCAATACAATTCAAAGAGACATAAGTATATGACACATTTCACTCCATATCATTCACAACAAAAGTAAAATACTTGTTATTCATTATCTTATCTAAATATAAATGCTGCGCAAACCTTATTATAAATATAGCTGCCATTTATTCCACCATCAGTCAGAATATACCAAAATATACAGAGCGAAAAATTCTTTTATTTCTTTTCTTTATCAAAATATTGAATGGCCAAGCAAACACATTCCATAGCAAAAGCGGCGTCAGTAGTTGGCTAAGAAAATTCGAAGCATTTTTAGCTTACCCTCGAGGGTCATATTAACGTTTGAATGTCTGAGACCTACAACTCACCATCTGCTTATATGCTCCTGTTAGAAGAAAAACTGATTTTCATTTTAAAAGATATATATATATATATATATATATATATATATATATATATATATATATATATATATATTAACGTGATATTCCACGTGTTTCACAAACGATATCCATTGAAATGTAAATCATTATTGTCATACACCAGTTACAGGAAAAGTAGTGCTTCCGACAACGGACACGTTTTTATGAAAAATATATGGCTGCTGACACTCTTACAAACATATACACAGAAAAGAAGACACAAACATGCATTTATATATATATATATATATATATATATATATATATATATATATATATATATATATTCATATATAAATATATATATATATATATATATATATATATATATATATATATATATATATATATATATATATATATATATATATATATATATATATATATATATATATATATATATATATATATTCAAATAAGCCACATATATTTTTGATACATTAATGTCTGGATTCTCTTAACGACCTTGGGATCAGAGCCCCAGGCGACACCTGAATTCGACAGGTATAAGTACAGAAGAATTGTCATTGACTGTTATCTTTCTTCGTGGCCGAGTGGTTTAGTCACTGTCTATACAAGCTTGCCGACCAGGGTTCGATTCCCGGCCAGTCACGAACTCTTGGCTTTTTGTGATTTCTCCTGGGGCTCTGATCCCGAGGTCGTTAAGAAAATCCAGACATTAATATATCAAAAATATATATGGCTCATTTGAATATGAAAAACACGTCTAAATGTGCAAAATTTATCATATATATATATATATATATATATATATATATATATATATATATATATATATATATATATATATATATATATATATATATATATGCAGAATAACCACAGGCAAAATGAAAATACGAAATATACACTCAAGTCCTGACTAGTTTCGTGATACTTCCTCTGAGGAAGTATCACGAAACTAGTCAGGACTTAAGTGTATACTTCGTATTTTCATTTTCCCTGTGGTTCTTCTGCATATGAGCATCACGTTTTCCAGTGATTTTTACGCATATATATATATATATATATATATATATATATATATATATATATATATATATACATATATATATATATATATATATATATATATATATATATATATATATATATATATACATATATATATATATATATATATATATATATATATATATATATATATATATATATATATATGTATATATATATATATATATATATATATATATATATATATATATATATACATACATACATATATATATATATATATATATATATATATATATATATATATATATATATATATATATATATTTATATATATATATATATATATATATATATATATATATATATATATATATATATATATATATATATATATGTGTGTGTGTGTGTGTGTGTGTGTGTGTGTGAGTGAGTGTGTATGTGTGCGTGTGTTGTGATACACCTACGGTATTTACCCATGTGTTTGTGTGTGTTTACTCTGTATATCAAGTCTATCTTGTGAAATATTACACGTTCAATGTAAATGTTTCACCTAAATTGAAAAATATTATCAATTATATACAAACCGTCAAGCATTCTATATAAAAGACCTAATATGCCTGGGTTTTAAGCCGTCAACAATGATATGAAAATACGTAAATGAATAAGAAAAAAAGAGCCTAGGCTTCACAAGTTATCCCATTTTACTGGTTAATCTATAGTAACTCATAACCATGCGAATGGCTTCGGCTTGGGGAATATCCTACGTTTTTCTTGCATTTGACATTTATTTACAACAGCTGCAAAATCAGCCACTTTTTCTTGCCGGTCATTTTTGGAAGGGCGAGTGCAAAATAAATCTCTCATGTCACCCTGGAATTTGTTTGATGAGCTTTTCACTGTTTGAGATTTCCAGTTAAATTATATGACAAACACTGTTTTACTATTTAAGCTACATCACTAATATTGCATATCAGATCTGTAATAACAATATTGCATAAGAATCAATTAGTTTCGTGAATAATAGGGAAAAGAAAAGCCCCCCCCCCCCTTAAATGTACTAACATCAGAACTGCGTTTTCTGAGTACCCATAGTTTAATCAAGGTTAATATACAGTTACATGCTACTACTACTGTGCAATCCGATAACATGACTTTAATGTCCCGCAGTTGCACTATTTTTGTGAATTTTCTATGGCTTTGTTTATCATCCATACATCACGTTGCACCTATCATAAACTGATAACCAAATACTCAAACCATTGCAGAACCATTACACGTAATTCGAAGATATAAATCGATTACCAAATACCAGACAGCAGACCATAATAGAAACGAGTCTCTGAGTCTATGATTGCACTACGTGTAAGGAACATGTGACATGTAACGGGTTACATGACTTTTGCACGAAGGATATCTATGAGGTAAGAATCTGGTTACGAATGGAACTCTTAAAACATCGTCAAAATACTCCTAACTGTTTTTGATGAAATGCATAAATTATTCAGTTAATTTACCGTGCTATGGATTCACTAAAGAAATATTTCTTACTGAACTATCCCCTGACTGCGGTCTAGGACTTTCCTTGGATATTTGATGTAGATGCTGAACCTCTAATATTTGAAGTTTGCATGTTGTTTAGGGACACTATGTTTCTGTGAGATTTGTTGGGACATTTTTTTTTTTTTGGTGGGGGGGGGAAGGGGGCTGGGACCGTATCCTGAAGGGGCTTAGCCACAATAGCCCTCCCTTAATGACGCTACTGAATATATCAGTTCAGTGAGATTGGTGTTACTGTTTGGACAAGAGTCATGGTATGACGATGAATCAATGTCCAACTGATTTTATATATTCGAAATTAAAACATAAGAGAGATTACTCAAGTGCCATATAAGAATGAGAACATGATGAGGGGTAGAAGGAGATGGATTATATATGCTCTTCGTAATTCCCAAGAGAGATTAGTTCACCTAACGTTTAGTTGGGCTCCAAAAGGCAGTAGAAGAGTTGGAGGGTCCAGGCCTACATGTCTAAGGGCTATGAAGCGTGAAGTAGGAAATGATGAATAATTTTAGGCATACAATTGTAAACTAGGAAATGCATTGTAATATTTTTCATAACTTTATAATAGAGAGAGAGAGAGAGAGAGAGAGAGAGAGAGAGAGAGAGAGAGAGAGAGAGAGAGAGAGAGAGAGAGAGATAGGGAATAGCTAGTATACACCATTTTAGAAATAGGATGCGACAATAACATAATTAACCAAAGTGTTCAAGTGCAAACATTTTCTGAAGTCAATTTCGTAACAATTAAAATCTTACTATTGGAACAGATTCTTAAGTGGACTGACTTCCTCCTCTTCACATATAAGACATGTAAAGTGGTAAAAGTTTAAAGGGACCAAAGTTTATAATAATGCCGAATTCAAAGTTTGCTGAGATAATAGGTTTGACTTTGAAAATGTGATGAGAATACCAGTTCAGAAGCGTATTGACATCTCAGTGGCATTTTTCTCTTGAAGGGAAACATATTTTTTTTTTTATATTAAAATATCAATAAAAAAAACATCACCTTGAAAAACTATCTAACATAAATACCTGATAGCAACACATTTTAAGCAATAA
>NC_090747.1:32259423-32264423 GCF_036898095.1 Palaemon carinicauda | reverse complement strand
CATAAAAGCCTGTATTACAAATCAATGACATTAGCGTTAGAAACGCTCGGCACACATGTCTGCACTTATGCTAGGTTCACCTTCGGAAATGGAACAGTCTGGATGGGCAACACAGTGCCCTCACTTAGTTTGTAGTACAGTATGTAACTACACACTCACCCTGGAATTAATCGTCCCAATTAAGACCACTGTTCCTCGCAGAGTTAAACAGTAGGGTTAACACCGCGACCCACTGCTACCACAGATCTCTTTTAGTTCCTCTACTTGCTTCGCATAGTGGCGAAAGAACACTCTGGAAGACTTCCAGCCAGTGTATGAACGGAGATGTTCAAAATCCATACAATTAAAGAAATTTAAGAATGAGGCAACTTTCCTCGGATCGTGACCTGCGGGTGTATTGTCAGGATCCGCTCTGCGAATAAAATATGTGATTTTTGCTCTGAGTTGATTCAGAGATAAATTTGAGCCTGATGTTTCTCCCCTGAATAGTTGACCACCCTTGAAGTCTGAAGTTCTATGAAGATAGACCTTTAGGCATTCTACTGGACATAGAGATGCATCTTCTTTCAGAGGGCAGATTCTCCAGGGACCCCACCTGTTGGTGGGTAACTCATTCTTGGCGAGAAACGTAGGATCCGGAAACAGGTTCAGTTCTTCCCCATCCAGGAACTGAACACGACCTGCCTCTCTCGAGAGGCTACAATTTCACTAACCCTGGCCCCGGACGCGAGTGCAAATTAGGAAAATAACTTTTTGTGTCAAATCCTTTAACGCACATTCTTCATTGCTCAACAGAGAAGCGAAATGAAGAACTTGTCTAAAGACCATGAAATGGGCTTTGGAGGTGCTGAAGGTCTGAGCCTAGCACAGGCTTTCGGGACTTTATTAAAGATCTCGTTACCTAGGTCGACCTGGAAGGCATATAGAATGGGTCTTGTCAAAGCAGACTTACACGCTGAAATCGTGTTCGCTGCCAACCCTTGACCATGGAGGTGGGGAAAAAAGATAAGCAGAAGTCTGTCAAGATCTCCTGCGGAATCTTCGCCTTGACAAAAGGCCACCCATTTTCTCCAAGATGACTCATATTGCCTTCTAGTAGATTTGCATTTATATTCCTCAATGAAGTCTATACTGGCTTTCGAAATCCCGAAACGCTTTCTCACCGCTAGGGAGAGAAAATCATGAACTGCAGGGTCCGGGTTTTCTGTAATGAAGCGCAGACAGTTGACTTCTGGACTCGCTGGGTCAGAACTGGATCTGGTAGTGGTACAAACTTCAGCTACAGTTCCAATGCCAGGAGGAACCACACGCTGTTCGGCCACTTGTGGGCCACTATTGCCGCTACCCTTTGAAGGATCTCAGTTTGTTGAGGACCCTCAACAGAAGGTTGTGAGGAGGGAACAGATAAATCTTGGACCATCTGTTCCAGTCGAGGGACATCGCGTCCACTGCTTCCGCTAAGGGGTCCTCGTACGGGGCACGTACAGGGGCAACTTCTTGTTGTCTTTCGTCGCAAAGAGGTCTATCTGCAGTTCTGGGACTGATTCAGAATGAAGGAGAATGATCCTGCGTCTAAGGACCATTCCGACTCTATCGGTGTGAACCTGGATAGAGCGTCCGCTGTCACATTGCGGACTCCTTGAAGGTGAACTGCCGACAGGTACCACTTCTTCTTTTCCGCCAATCGGAAGACGGCCAACATCACCTGGTTGAGAGGTGGTGACCTCGATCCTTGTCGATTCAAGTATCTTACAACTACCTCGCTGTCTATTACCACTTTATGTGGAACGAATGACGCGGGGAGACTTTCTTTAAGGTAAGGAGCACTGCCCTAGCTTCTAGAAAGTTTTATGAGAAAGGTCTTGAATAGCCTGGACCAAGTCCCCTGGACTTTTTTCCGATGAGAGTGACCTCCCCATCCCTCCTTTGAGGCGTCTGAGTGAATCGTCACCGACGGGGGAGGTGGCTGAAGAAGAACCTGACTTCTTTAGATGTCTGGTTTGGGACCAAGGCCTGAGAAGAGTACTTAGCCGAAGCGGCTGGTCTTCTCAGATCTCTTCACGCGTTTGATGCATAACTTCTCCAAACTCCGATTGCATCCTTTAGCTGTGCTCTTAGCACTGGGTCTGTCACCGAAGCAAACTGGAGAGAGCGCAGTACTCTCTCCTGCTCGTGTCTTGATATCCTTTCGGCATTTTGAAGTCTCTTGACAGAACCCGCTATCTCCTTCCTTTTCTTCGCTGGGGTGGAGAAACGGTGTGACAAAAGGTCCCAGTGGATCTTAGCCACTGGAACTTTTGAGATGGAGAAAGTCGAGACTTTTTCTGTTGATCTTGAAGCCTAGGTACTCTAGGAACTGGATCACTGACTGGAAGCTTGCAAGCATTCTGTCTCGGATGCTGCCCACACCAACCAGTCGTCCAGGTAGGCTACTACCTGAATTCCCTTTAGGCGAAATTGTTTGAGAGCTACGCTCGCAAGCTTCGTAAAAATCCTTGGGGCTATGTTTAGCCCGAATGGCATGGCTCCGAAGGCGTATAGTCTTCGCTGTAGCCTGAACCCTAGGTAGGGGGAGAGTCGATGGCTAATTGGAATGTGCCAGTAGGCATCTGACAAGTCTATAGAGACGGAATATGCCCTCTTGGGCAGTAAGGTCCTTATGTGTTGCAGTGTTAGAATTTGAATTTGCAATTCACTATGAACTTGTTAAGTGGCGACAAGTCCAGAATGACTCTGAGCTTTTCCGAGTCTTTCTTGGGAACACAAAACAGCCTCCCTTAGAAATTGATGGGCTTCACCCTTTTTCTCCAACCGTTCTTGAACGTACTCCTCCATAACGGGGGTGGAGTGTTGGAAAAAACCGAAGGTACGGGGGTGGAGTGCTGTACCAGCTCCCGCCCAATCCATTCTTGAGTAGGCTGTGGGCCCAGGGATCGAAGGTCCACCGATCCCGAAATTTCAGAAGTCTCCCTCCTACCGGTATCACCTCACTTGGACTGCCGTCCTGAGGTCTTGCCTTCCTGACCACGACCACCCCTGAATCCCCTTCCCCTTGAGGGGCGTCTAGACGAGCCTCTGGCTGCTCTTCTAGGCT
This sequence comes from Palaemon carinicauda, assembly GCF_036898095.1. Classification (NCBI taxonomy): domain Eukaryota; kingdom Metazoa; phylum Arthropoda; class Malacostraca; order Decapoda; family Palaemonidae; genus Palaemon; species Palaemon carinicauda. Next base: position 32,261,329 of record NC_090747.1, on the reverse strand, counting down.
TTGCTCGGAAGGAAGTAGACTGCCCTTCGAACGCTGGGGTGAATGCCGTGGACTGTGTCGACACGGCCTGGGGTACCCACTGAAAGGTGGTCGGGGTTTGTGCCACGATCTGGGGCACTGGGGGCAATGGCAATTGCAGTTGCTGTTGCTGTCTAAGAGGCTTGGCTGGCCGAGACGGTAGCCTAGTCCTCATAGTCTTCCTCTTTGGTTGAGGACCCTCATCCGGGGAAGGCTTTCTTTTCATAGCCAGGTCCCACTTCTGGAGAAGGTTTCTATTCTCCAAGGTGGCTTTATCAAAAACTTCTTTGACCAAGTCGGTAGGGAAAAAGGTCTTTTCCCCAAATGTTGGAGGAGATTAGTTTCTTTAGCTCGTGCCTCACTGTAGCCGAGGTAAACACGAACTCCCTACAAGCTCTCCTTGCCTTGACGAAGCCATAAAGGTCCTTCGTCACTGTGGCCAGATGAGGCTTGGCCACTACCATGAACATTTCATGGACCTTGGGGTCACTTGCCATCATCTCGAGAGTAGTCTGAAGAGACATTGAGGCAGTCAGTCTTTCTTTTGTATCGAGCTCACTTCGCAAAAGAAAGTCAGACAGCTTAGGGGGGTCCTTGCCGAACTGACGTCCGGCAATATCAGCCTCCAACTTTCCACTTAGAACGTAAGATGGACGTCCTTCCAATCTTTGTGGTCCATAGGCAGGGCCAGCGACAAGGGTTTACACTCCTCTAGGGAGGGGCAAGACTTGCCGGCCTCGATTGCTTTTAGTACAGCCAGAAACCCTTTCTGTAAAAAGGGGGAAGGCTCTAGTAGGCGAGGACACAAAGGAAGGGAGCTTCCTATTCAATGCAGCTACCTTTGAGTTAGAGAAGCCCCTCTCTTTCATCGAAGATGAAAGTAGAGCTTGAGCCTTAGCATGGTCATCACTATGACCTCCTTCGGCTCTGCCTCCTCCTTTGAAGCTGGTTCCTTCCTCAGCCGGACATAACAGTCCGGATATGGTGCCTTGCTGGGCCAGAATTCCACCCTCCAGGGGAACTGAGCCCAGCATATCCGAGATGACGATCTTTCCAGTCGTCATCGACATGTGCTCAGCATACCTCCATGGGTTAGCATCCGAGCACAAAGGAAGGTCTTTCACATTGAGCTTTTCTGGGGCCCATGTGATTCTGCAAGGCACTGCATTCGCAGTTCCATTGCAGCCGCCTTCTCCTGATTCTCCTTCTGCATTTGTTGGATCATTCCAACAATAGAAGAGAGGGCCTGTCCCAGCTCTACTGGGAGACCGGCCGATGTAGAGGGACTTGAACTTCATCCTGGGCTTCTGCAAGGAGGTTTTCCTCCTGACACCCGTCCACATCAGATATCCTGTCATTTAGCTGGATGTCTTGCATCGCGACCGTGACTTCAGCATCCACCTGGATCTGAACTTAGGGGATCTCCTCTTGAGGCTGGGGAATCACTGCCTCAGCTGATGCCTTAGGGAAAAGATACGCCCTCATCTTCTCACTTGGAAGATAAGGGCCAGAAGTGTACTTTTGGAAGCCCCTTACCCAGGTACGAAGCTTCTTCCTAGCTATTTAAATGTCTCATTGATCAGGTTAGTGCACACAGTACATACCTGAGGGTCCCAATACCGGAGATCATCCTTGGAGACAGCGTATGCTGCGTGTCTCCTACAAAACTCATGTCCGCAGAGGTTCTTGCTGCTGCCATTGCAGAAAGCACTTCCCCACTTCGGAGAGTCCTTCTGTAAAGAGAAGAAATTTCCATGAGTATCAAGTGAACTATGTATCACTGGATATGCATAGTATAGCATAACAATTCATAAATGAAAGACACACACTTGTGTTTCCCTCACAACCCATTGTTGCAGCCTTCCAGATAATAAAATCAAAAATGGTT
>NC_090747.1:32236923-32254423 GCF_036898095.1 Palaemon carinicauda | reverse complement strand
TCCTTTATACTCTTATATCCTTCATCAGAAATACCATGTAAAATATGGTTTAGAAATTAGACAACGGAATGGAACAACTGTATCTTAAACAGTAAAATAACCATTCAATTTTTAAAGCAAATATCCTCAAAGATTTGAGGTTCATAAATTGTAAATAAATTGTCAGGAAAAGAAGATAATTTTCAATCTTACTTCTTGTCAAAATAAGATATAAAGAGGATCTAGCTAGAAACAGATATAGAATAAAACATAGTGTGGAATGGAAAAATAATCTGGCGATAGATTTGACGAATTATTGGGAAAAATAAAATTTTTTATGATGTTGGCTACAATAATTGTGGTTTTGGGTAGCTATATTGCACATAAAAATTGCAAATAAATTTTTCCTTACTGAATCACTATAAAAATGGTGCTTAAAACCTAATTTATTGATCTCTGTAAATATACTCAATCAGCAAGAAAATATTCTAAGGAACAAAATTTATTAAGTTCAATTTCTCAACTTATGTCTTGTCATAAACACGTTAATTATTCCATATAACCAGTGAATATTAAATTGAAGTTCAACAATATTTGAATGGTGAGGATAATCTTTTTTTATTGAAGAAAAAATGTGAGATTTGGGATTCTGGCTTAATCCGCCTTAGACCCTTTAATCCGATCAGCTAAGAAAGAAACCTCGTTAAATCGGGAGTTTGATTAGGTGACATCGTTCCCTGTCATAGCTCCGATTATTGAATTTTACAATCCTAATCCAATTGCGCCTTAACTGAGCGATTCAGTTTCTTTCTTTGGTTGAATTGAGTTGCAGAAAATCCCTTTACTTCAAATTCATAAAACTCATTTTATAATTTTCACCGATATTACTAAGAAGTGAATAGAAGTTAATAATACATTCCTAAATGTAACCTACTTGAAATTAAAGTACATTTTGTACTCTATTTCATTAATGTTTCTCTGGTTTAATAATTTCTTTAAAAATCTAATTAATCTGTCTTCTAACAAAAGGGTATTTTTAAAAGGGTCTTGATATGTTAATTTTTCAACCAGAGAAACATTAATGAAATAGAGTACAAAACATTATATAGCAGCTGATCTAATCCAGGAATTATGTATGGCCTTCCAAAAATACATAAGGCAAATATACCACTAAGGCCAGTATTGTCATCTTTCAAAACTCACAATTATGAATTAGCAAAATTCATAATTCCCGGAATAAATAAATATGCTAAAAATGAATACTCCCTGGAAAACACCTATGAATTTTTTAATGACATTAAAGATACCCCAATAAGTGAAGAAAACTATATTGTAAGTTTAGATATAACGTCCCTATATACGAATGTACCGGTTCAGGAAACTATTAATATAATTACAAATCTCATTTATGATAATAACGACAACTTCAGAGGTTTGAATGAAAATGATTTCAGAAAGCTTTTAGATTTAACCGTTAATAACACCTACTTTATATTTAATGGAAATTACTACAAACAAAAAGAGGGTTTAGCAATGGGTTCACCTTTATCTGCCACTCTAGCAAATATTTTTCTTTGTTATCATGAAGAAAAATGGTTAAATAATTGTCCATCAGATTTTAAGCCATTTTACTACAGACGATACGTAGATGATACATTTGTAATATTGAAAAAGAAGGAAGATGCGGAAAACTTTTTGAATTACATGAATTCACAACATCCAAAAATCAAATTTACGATAGAAAAAGAACAGGATAATCAAATCCCCTTTTTAGATATTTTAATAAAAAAATCAAATAACGGTATAGACACCAACATTTACAGAAAACCTTCTCACACAGGACTCGGAGTTAATTTTTTGAGTAGATGCTATGCCAATTTCAAGTTAAACACATTTAGCACTATGTTTTACCGAGCGTTTAGATTAACGTCATCTTTTGAAAATTTTCATAGGGAAATATGTTTCCTGGAGAAATTCTTTTCCAACAATGGTTTCCCATCTAAAATATTCTATTACAAACTCAGAACTTTCCTTAACAGTATATTTTGTCCTAAACCAAAGAAATTTGGTCCAAAAAAAAGTTGAACTCTTCATAAAATTACCTTATTTTAATGATGAAACAAACAAATATATTAAAATCAGAATATATGAAATCCTGAGTAAATACCTACCACAAATTAAACCGAATTTAATATTCTATAATTACTCCAAAATAAAAAGTTTTGTTAACCATAAAGAAAAGCTGCAAAAGACCTTTGAATCAATGGTGGTTTACCTGTTTAACTGTCCAAATTGCCAATTAGCTTACATTGGCTCCACGAAAAAATGCGTTTTTTCTCGCTACCAAGATCACAAGGGAATTAGCAGCCGAACTGGCAGAGCCTTGTCCAAACCTTTACAGTCCAGCATACGAGACCATTGCGAAATGGATTGTAAGTGTTCATTCTCTTTGGACAACTTTTCAATAATATACAGAGGCTCATATGAAAATGAAATAAGAATAGCAGAGTCAATCTTTATAAAATCTAAAAAGCCACAACTTAATCAAGAAATTTCTAGCTTTCCTTTGAAGATTGCCTAATTATGCCTTTTCCCATTCTAACTTAGAATTTATTTGTTTGTTTACAATATTTATGTACAGTTTGCTCTTTATTGTTTTACTTTCTTTTACCCAGGAACATGATTATGAACACAGAGATGTTTGAAACGTTGTTATTTGTTGGTGACGGAAATAAATTTAAGAATGTTTGGCGTTGTCGTAATTCTCCAGTTCCTTATTAAACTGAGGTTCCCTTCCACCCGCTCAGTATCGGATATTATTATTATTATTATTATTATTATTATTATTATTATTACTTGTCAAGCTACAACCCTAGTTGGAAAAGCAATATGCTATAAGCTCAGGGGCTCCAACAGGGAAAATAGCCCGGTAAGGAAAGGTAACAAGGATAAAAAAATATCTTAAGAAGAGTAACAACTTAAAAATAAATATATATTATATAAACTATATAAACTTTAACAAAACAAGAGGAAGAGAAATAAGAAAGAATAGTGTGCCCGAGTGTACCCTCAAGCAAGAGAAGGTGTTATTCAAAATTAAAGCCGTTGAACCAGCCCTTTTTTGCCAAATAAGAAAATCATAATTAAATTTAATATCTTGGGACATTTGATTTACAAAAAAAAATTCTTTTTTATTATACAGATGTTGATAAGCTAACATTTCCCATAATTGGCTTTTTGACGTGATACTTCACATAAGAATTATTATCGATAGTTAAATTACAAATATATTCAAATTCTCTACATTTACCCAAGCATTCTTATTAAAAGAGTATAATTCAAATTAGAGGTGGTAGTGGAAGTGTTTTGTGAAATAAGAAAGAAAAAAGAAAGTGAATTGAAAATAAATCACTTTGATATTAATATGAAGGAATTCAAAATTCAATTACAGAATTACATCTTTTTGGACATACTTTGGAAGTATAATTTCTTAGTTTTTAAAGGCATGCTTCTATCTGTTCCATTTCATATAACAAACAACCTTGATAATATGCCAAATTATGTAAAATGATAATTTGTGAAAGAGAATATTGGAAAAAATTATACATACTTTTAGAAGAAAAAATATATATAAATATTTGAGATATTTAATGCATACGTGTATAATTTGTATTTGAGTAATAATTCTAAGAAAGATGTTTTACCCGATTGATAAAAAGTGCTTTAGGAGCCCTTTACTTGTAACCTCATCAGCGATCATTTCCACCTTCATTCTATTTTCCAGCTTCGTTGAAACCGTAAATAACGAACCACCATTACTGCAATAATAAACATGTAGTTTAGAAGGTTCTCTTAGTCGAGTTTAATTTTTCAGTTTGGTGGAGTCCTCCGGAAACTATTTATTTAATAACTATAGATTCATGGCTTCAACTTCATGGTTCAATAGTTTAATCATTTTTCCTCTACTGTTTTGAAAAATATTAAACGAATGAAATTAGGAATAAATACAACTTATTTTTCATTTTTTTCATTACATATGTATTATCTATTGTATTTTTGGTCCTGCCAATTGTCTAACGATATTTTTTTTTTTTTTTTTTTTTTTTTTTGGCAGCACACCTTACTCCGGTAGGGCTTGGAGAGGCAACAAGAATTTGAGTCAAGTCGTGGCACAAGTAAAAATGATTGGAAGGGTACTGCATCATCCTGCACCTGTTTATGTTGCTAGTCAGCTAGGTAAAAACTTGTATTGTTAATATTTCTGCCCTGCTACATGAGTCACTTCCCAAACTTGTAATTGACGACAGTTTTTTCTCTGAAAGTGACCAGTAACCTACCTAGATTTTAGAAAAAAAAAATATTTTAAAGGGTGTCATAAACATTGATGGTTCACAGGAGCCATTGAAATGGCATATATGGTCGTAGGCCCAAGAATTGAATTCAGATGTTAGGAGGAGAATGACTGTGTTTGAGTTAAGTCCGAATTGTTCCAGAATTATCAAAACCCCTTTCAAGAATGAAAGATTTAGGCACTATTGTTTTTGACAGAAAATTATCGATGGCAAGGGAATCTTATCACAGTGAATGTTTACAATTGGAGATATCATAGACAATGCTATTGCGGTCCCACAGAGACCTGCACAGCGTCGTGTGCGGCCATACTGTTCCACGGTTAAGAATGTTTAAATAATTGTGCAGCCTAATGGTAGACGGTAGATTGATAAGGACAGTATTGATTTGGGAAAAATTATTGTCGTACAGTATTTCCACAGTTTTATATATTTTCTTCTAAATTTGTTTTTCTTATCTTGAGGCTGGAGTGTAAAGGGATGCTAATTTTGCCTTTAAGTGATTGCTTGATTAGACAAAACAATATTAATGTATTCCTATCAGTTTTTTGTTTCATTTACAAATAGATATTTTTTGTTTTTATGAAGACTGAAATTCATTCCAGTTCCTTACATCAGTGCGTCCCTTTTCTCAGCCACTGTTTTTTTTAGTGTTTCTAATAAGCTATTTATCATATTTTTTCCTCCCACACTTTGTCCTGTTGTTAGTATAAAAAATTCTTTCCCTTTCACCTAATGTTCTATAATTTTTTTTCCCAAGTTTGAAACCATCTTACCGAAAGAATATAGAGCTATATATATAAATGCTGCTAACTTCTCAGAAATGAATCAACGATCATCTTACGCGTCTGTTCAGCAAGCCCAAGGCAAGGAGGAAGAAATATTCTAGCTGGGTCCCCTTGCCCAGTATAAGTCAAGGGTTGGTGCCCAGTGCTCTGTTCTCTTAACCTGTTACTTAGGTTTTTGGGTATTCCACCGTTGTATATTTTTTTTTTGTCTAGTGAACGTTAGGTGTTGGTCGGCATTCGGACACTAGGCAGTTTAGGAGCTACCTCTGTCCACAGTCCGCAAACCACTACATAAATTTTTGGTGCTCAGACCCGGGAAACACCAACCTTTAGGGAGGGTATCATCATCGAACAAACACTGAAAGGCTAAGAAGAGCCTGAGCAGGGATGTGAAGAGTCCGGCCAGGATTGTCAGTGATATGGTAACTAAGGTCAAGTCCCTGACAATTCAAGTGGAGGCCCTGAAGAGTATGGAGCCGTCACCAACGTGACATGTTGCCACTAGGGTCAAAACCACAGTGACCACCAGTGCTCCTTCTACATCCCAAGCTTTGCCAAACATCAATGGTCAGGCAATTCTAGTAACTGGAGCAGAGCCAGTGTTTGGAGGTCTCCAGGCCCCTCCAGGGTTCACACTGTTACTCACCCCCGTACCAGGCTTATGGGAGTCTCCTGCCCCAAGTAGACTGCTGGCTTCCTCGCCTGTTCCGGCAACTGATCCCGTTAGTCCACCAGAGACTGCAGCCAGTGGACTAGGGGAGCAGTTCCTTGACAACCCAGCCAAAGCCAGTTGGCTTGAAAAGGCTCCAGCAGCTATGGCTAAGGCAGTTCTTGCCAGACAGGGGCTATCCCAAAGCAGAAACACCAGGCCTTCGATGTAGAAGATGGGGCTACATCGAAGGAGGGGGTGCGTGCTAAGGTGCGTGCTCCTATTATTCCAGTGGCAGCCTCGGAAATCTGCATTTACAAGGTTACCCCTCAACCTGAAAAGGTCATTGCACCTTCAATTGACTCCTCCTGGAAGGTAGCAGGAACTAAGGCTGTATTGAAAACCCTTTGTAGGGTTAACATGGTGCAATTGTCTCCTGTACCACTCATGGTTGTCCCAGTGACCATGTCTGATTTTCCATCAGGATCATTGGATGCTCTCATTGACTCTGGAGCTGAGGTCAACCTCCTGTCATCGAGAGTAGTACAGGATTACCAGCTGCCGATGGTATCCAGCACCATTGGTTTGAAGGGTTTAGGGCAAACAGGACCTAAGACCTTAGGTACTGTACTGTTGACCCCAATACTGCATGGAATGATATTCGCTCCCAGTGTGTTCCATGTAGCGCCTTCACGGACTATGGCTGAGCTCGTAGTGCTTGGTTACCAGTTCTTGAGAGCAAATGGAGTGATAGTTGATAGAGACCAGAATCGGCTGAGCGTAGGCAGTACTCCCCAAGAGCCTCTTTGGAAGTATTATGACCCTATACATGGAGCCTGTTGTCAACAAGTGCTTTATGCACTTGAGGTCCATGCAGCCGATTCAATTAGGATTGCCAGTATTGAGCCAGTACTTGTTCCTGTTACTGTAAACTTTACTAAAGGACTTGATATCTCTTTTAGGTGCCCTGCTTCTCCGACCAACTGTTGGCCGCAAATGTATTATGATGGCGACATCATAACCCCTGGTTTGTCAAGGAAAATTACAGCAATTCCTGGCATCCTCGAACTGAAAGATGGAAAAGCCTCAGTTTGAATCAAGGGTTCATCTAAAGAAACTGCCTAGATCAAGAAGGACGATCTCTTGGGGAAGGTGATCACCATGGCAATGGGGGATGCTCCTCTCTCCTGCCTGATAGCACAGGAATGTGACCTGAGTCCTGAACCGAGCGTATGGCAAGAGATAGACAATCTATTTATCTACAACGAACTGGACTCTTCTCAGAAGCACCAGTTTTGTCAAATGCTTCGAAGTCATCTTCCAGCCATCAGTACTGGTGATGATGATGTGGGAGAGTGCTCAAGCACAGCAATACGCACAATACGCATCCTCATGTAAGACGAGACGCCCATTTATCAGAAAGTTTGACGGTTTGACAAACCCATCGCTGACGATATCGAGGAACAGAACAATGCAAGGAATTGCATTAACTGGGTATTATTGAACCTAGCATCTCTCCTTGGTCTTCACCCATTGTTCCATTCCGAAAACAGGACAATAGTGTACGGTTGTGTGTGGACTACCGTAGACTGAATAAGATGACTGTCTCTGATAAGTTCCCGAGGCCTGACATGGCCGATTCCATATTTGGACTTCAAGGAGTCAAATACTTTACAACCTTTGACCTGGTTTGTGGATACTACCAGCTATCATTGGCAGAGGACAGTAAAAAATACACGGCTTTGTCTACAACATTTGGACATTGGCAGTTCACACGCTTATCGTTTGGACTGAAAAATTCACCTGCAGTGTTCCAGAGAGAAATGCAGAGTATTCTCCGAGAGTTCCCAAAAGCCAAGGGGGTTGTCTATATTGATGACATCTTGATACTTAGGTCTTCTTTCAAGGAACACCTGAAACTGGTAGAACGAGTTTTTACTACTCTTTAGACGCATGGACTCAAGATAAAATTCGGGAAGTGTTCTTGGCTTCAAGCTGAGGTCCACTATCTTGGTCATCTGGTTGGACGTTCTGGTATGCGTAAGGTACCAAAATACATCCAGAAAGTGGAGGGCTTCCCTAAACCAACCATTGTGCGTGAGCTACGGGGATTCCTGGGACTGGAAAACTTCCAATGGAAGTTTAACCCCATTTGCTCACAGATAGCCAAAAAATTATTTGCGAAAACTGGAGGACGAAAATCCCAAGGGACTAAGGAACTGAAATGGACTGCAGAAATGGACGGTGCCTTTGTGCGAATGAAGGAACTCATGAAGGAGGACATTGTTATTATACCCTGACTACTCCGCTGATGCTAAACCCTTGGAGTTGTTTGTTGCAGCTTTGAGTGAGGTTGCTGGTGCTTGTCTGTGCCAAGAGTCCTTGGAGCATCCAGAGGAGTGTCGGGTGATAGCATACGACTCCATGACTTTCCTTGACTGTGAGACCCTTCACTTTATCATTGAGCGTGAGTTGGCTGCTCTGTGATGGGGAGTGAAACCCTATAGGGCCTTCCTCTATGGTCAGTTCTTTGTGATTCAATCTGATCCCCATCTCCTGATATACCTTCATGACATGAAGATGCTGGACAGTCGTCTAGCGCGGACACTGTAGGACCTGTCCGAATTTAACTTTATTGTTAATTACTGTCTAGGTGATCAGAATCCCGCTGGCCCGCATCAACTGACTGTCTGTTTGCTACTGAACTCAGCACTCCCAAGTTGCCTACTGGACTGGCCTTGTATAAGGAGGTTCGTAGTGGTCCAGATTCTCTCATAGAATCCTTGGAGCTAGTTGTGAACTGCTGCACAGAAGGGTCAGGTGTCGCACCCGACTCTCAGCTGAAGGGAGCCAAGCTATGTGATGCCTTAGTTCAGCAGTTTCTGAAAGACGCCGGTCGACTAGGCTTCAAACTGGACAAGACTAACAGGAACAGAATCAAGGCAATACATTTTCCAGGTACAGTCCCAGCTCTGGAGTTGCTCTTGGCAGCATCTAAGATATTGAACTTGGAAATCTGGGTCCATTGGGATCCCACTTATCCAAGAGTCTATCATGATCCATCCATGACTAGGCCACAGTGTATGCATCTTCAGTGTCTGTCTGGAGTGCATTTTAACCCTCTGATCGAGCTCCGCAATTACGTCCCTCCAACTGGCGTGATTCTGGGTCATAAGGAGGAGGTAAAATCTCGTGTGCCTGACTCTGAGGGCTTGGTCACTGATGATCAGGAAGCACCGGAGGATTGTCCTGTAATCCAGTACGTGACAGAAAAGGCACCTGGTCTGTCCAGTTGTACCCATGTGTCTAAACACTTGGCAGTAGGTATAGTTATGATACAAGGGACCTTATTTTGTGCGCTTGCTGAGTCTGTACTGAGCCAACTTGACATAGAGTACCAGATACTGTCAGGAAAACAGCTAGAGGGGTTGACTGGTTCCTGCACCAGCATTCTAGGCTACGTCCAGTTAGAGGTGAAGTGTCCTTCCAGGTGAAGGCTACCGCTGTTTAACTATGTGGTGGTAGCTGCCAAAGACATCATCTTTTGTTTTGTTCTTGGTAGGAATATACTGGACTCAGCCTGCCTTACACTGGATTCAACCCGCGAACAGTTGCTATATGACCATACTACTGTTCTTCAGTTTTCTCCAAAGGTACTCTCAGTCTCCTCCCTGCTTACCGAGATCACTGTTATGAAGGTACCTGACCCTGAACCTGATCGGGGAGTGTTCTATGGAAATGCTCTTCTGTCTTTTAGTCAGGTGTCCAAGATCCAAGGAGATCTTCGACAGATTCAATCTGTCATTAAGATGATCTATTCTTGGGCTCCTGCATCTCGAGTTCCACGCTCCTATTTAACCTATAGGAGATGTGTGTCTGACCTGGAAGTACACCAGGGTTTGCAAGTGAAGCGGAACACAGACTACTCAGTAGTCCCAGTAGTCACCTTCAATGTCCTTATTGACCTAGTTAACGAGACACACCTCCAGAATGCTCACTGGTGGATCGGAAAAATGATTGCAATGCTCCATCGACTGATCTGGCACAGATCTTTGATTAAGGTAATCAGAGTTATTTGCCCGACATGTTGGAAATGTCAGACTTCTAAGGTCTCAAGGGAGGTGGGTGCCCTGCCGACTTTGAAAATAGTGACATCTTCTCCTTTTGAATTAGTTGCTATGGACCTTGTGAGTCTCCCAACAACCAGAAATGGTTTTATTGGGTGTCTGATGGTAGTTGCCCATTATTCCAAGTGGGTGACGGCAGTACCCATAAGGAATAAAAAGAGTTGTACGATATGCCAGACGCTTGAAGACCAAGTTTTTCCTGTCATTCCTCGTGTTCTAGTCCGGATATTGACTGGTAACGGCCCTGAGTTTATTTCCCTGAAATTTACTGATTTGTTGATGCGGTACAATGTTGTACAAGTGAAAACTACTCCATATAAACCCTCTAGTAACGGTGCCGTGGAACAGGTGAATCGTACCATTGGTGAGTTACTGTGGGAGATTTCTGTGGAATCTCGGAAATGGGGCCAGTATTTATCCACACCGGTTCTCAGCTACAACCATTCCCACCACACTGAGATTGGCTGTACTCCAGCTGAGAACATACTGAAGGGTGCTCATGATGTTGATAGAATCCCGTTGCTGTCAGCAGAAAAGAGAGACCCCTGGGCTGAAGGACATCCTCGGTACAAACCGTTTAAAGAAGGTTCTCTGATACTTAAGAAGGTGCACCTGTTAGACCACCTTCAGACAAACAAGCTCATCACTAGGTTTGAGGGGTTATTCCGTGTTAATAAGGTACACGAGAATAAGGTCACCTATGAGCTGCGGAGACTGACTGATGGTGAACTGGTAACAGCTCACCATATCCAGTTAAAGGCCTGGTTTGAGCCTCCAGTTTATCTTAATAGGCTCTTTCTATCATAACCAATGGGTCCTGATCCTGTAACAGAGACTCGAAATAGTCCTGGACTTTTGGATGACAGTCCTACTTCCTCTGAAGTCTCTGAGAGTTATGGTTCTATTAGTGATGGCAACTCCTATGGGGTGGCTGTAGTAGTTGCATTCTACCTTTTGTCCCGTGATTGTGAAAAGTCCCGACAACAGAGGACAAGTCAACATCCTACTAGAGCTATTACTCAGCCTAAGCCCATTCTTATGCCAGCTAGAATTTTCAAGAGAAAAAAAAGCACTAGATGATTGGTTATATCATCCAGAAAATTGTGATCAGACACCTGTATTAAAGCCTGAATCGTTTCGAGATCATTTGGTCCTCAACTGTGGGAGAACAGCCCCTCTGAAAAGTGTGACACTCCAATTTTGTCTCCTGAATCAGTGGATCACTCTCCTGTGCCTGAATTTTCAATGCACCAGTTCTTAGCTTCTTTCCGAGAGGAAGGTGTCGTTCATCCTCCAGGGAGCTGAGAATTCTGGGAAGTTTCCAGTATTCCGTTATTGGAATTACTTTCTGTTGGTTCCAAGAGTTCCAGTCCAGATTGGTCAAGACCTGCTAGTTTAGAAAGCCCTGTTTCTAAATCGGCAGAGTCTTTTCATCCTGATTATGATTTTTTCGTCTTTTTGCTACCCAATTGTGACAACCGACTGTCACCTGAAGATCTCACCTCTTTTGGATTTAGTCCCCCATAGACTTGGTCAAAAGGTCCTGTTCTTGACCTACCTTCAGTTCAGCATCGCATCCTGGAGTGGAGACCTCGTCTCACTGACCAGATAAATACTACAGAGAGGGAACCATGCTCCATCTCTGAGTCACCTCAGAATTCAAACCCTTTCCGACATTCTGACGGTATATTAAAACACCGGTCAGAGTTTGAGGCTGAAGTGGCACAGTCAGGTGTATCTAACCTGAACGCGCTACAACATTGTTTTGGTCTCCCGAAACACAACTTTGCCCTGAGTCATCGCCTGATTTTTCGGGATTTTAATTGTCCTCTTCTGAGTCTACGGATTCTGTCTCTGGTTTACCTCAAAGAATGTCGATCACCCGCAGATACCAAATGTTATGTGAGGTTATTGACCAATTGAAGACACCCAGCTAGTACCTGAAGAGTCGCCGGCTTGGCCTGTCTCCGGTGCTGCGAGAAATTAATATGGCTCGCCAGCAGATTGCTGAATCCCGGCGCCTGTCCCGAGATAGAATTTTGAGACTCAGAAGAGGAACTACAAATCTATCACTAAATTGATTTTTGTAGAGTTTTTAAAGGAAGTTTTGATAATTATTACCCTTATATATTAGTCATGTTTTGATTTGCACATTGGGTTATTTGAAAGGCTGTAGAATGGGACACGGTGTGTGAGGAAATCTTTATTTAGTCACGTTTTTTGTAATTGTCACATTATTGTTGTACTGTAAATTGACCTTGATGGTGACAGTTATAATAGATTCAATAATCTTTTATTATCCTGTAATAACTGTAGTCCAAAATCAATAAGTTTTTTTTATTCTTTTAGATTGATTTTGGACTGCAATGAATGTAATTTTTTTCTTGATAGATCATGATTGTATACCTGTTATACTGAAATGTGTCTTATAAATAATGAAATTTATTATATTGAATGTTATTGGAGCATTGTGGGAAGGAATAGACGATAATCTAATTTTGTGTTTATAAATAATGTATTTCCATAGTGTCTGATAGTTTATTGTTTATTCTTATTGTTTTTTGTTAAATCATATAACTGTGAACAAAATGTATTGTACCTAATGTAAATTCATATAATTTTATATGTATCTGAAGGGATGGATGATGAATTAAGAAAAAATATTTAGTTGATCATCCTACCTTTTTATTGAATTTATTTTTGCAAGGTAAAATTTTTTGCCTTTTAATGTATGAAGTTGGTGTAGGGCGTTGTTGTTATTCGTGAGACAATGTTGAGTGGACCAAAGATCTAAGGGGGCCTGGGGGGGGGGGAATATTAAACGAATTAAGTTAGGAATAAATACAACTTATTTTCCATTTATTTTCATTACAAATGTATTATCTGTAGTTTTTTTTTGGTCCTACCAATTGTTTAACGATATTTGTTTTTGCAGTACGCCCTACTCCCTGTAGGGTTTGGAGAGACAACTAGAATTTGAGTCAAGCCGTGGCACAAGTAAAAATAATTGATAGGGTACTGCATCATCCTGCACCTGTATATGTTGCTAGTCAGATTGGTAAAAACCTATATTGTATATATTTCTGCCCTGCTACATGAGTCACTTCCCAAACTTGTAATTGACGTCACTGTTCCCCGAAAGTGACCAGTGACCTACCTAGATTTTAGAAAAAAAATTTAAAGAATGTCATAAACGTTAATGGTTCACAGGAGCTATTTAAATGGCATATCTGGTCGTAGGCCTAAGAAATGAATTCAGATATTAGGAGGAGAATGACTGTGTTCGAGTTTCGTCTGAATTTTTCCAGAATTATCAAAACCCCTTCCAAAAATGAAAGATTTAGGCACTATTGTTGTTGAAAGAAAATTATCGATGGCAAGGGAATCTTATCAGAGTACAGGTTTACAATTTAAGATTTCATAGACATTGTTATTGTGGTCCCAGAGAGACCTGCAAAGCGTCGTGTGCGGCCATACTGTTCCATGGTTAAGAATGTTTAAGTAACTTTGCAGCCTAATGGTAGACGGTAGATTGATAAGGACAGTATTGATTTGGGGAAAATTATTGTCGTACAGTATTTTCCCAGTTTTATATATTTTCTTCTAAATTTGTTTATCTTATTTTGAGGCTGGAGTGTAAAGGGGTGCTAATTTTGCATTTGACTGATTATTTAAATTTACGAGACTATGTTAACGTATTCCCGTCAGTTATTTGTTTCATTCACAAATATTCTTTATATCTATGAAGACGGAAATTCATTCCAGTTCCTTACATCACTGCGTCCCTTTTCTCAGCCACTGTTTTTTTTTTTTTTTTTTTTTTTTTTTATAAGTTATTTATCACAATTTTTTCCTCCCACACTGCGTCCTCTTGTTAGTATAAAAAATTATTTCCCTTCCACCTAATGGTCTGACATTATTTTCCCAAGTTTGAAATCACCTTACCTATAGAATATATATATATATATATATATATATATATATATATATATATATATATATATATATATATATATATATATATATATATATTAATATACATATAAATATATATATATATATATATATATATATATATATATATATATATATATATATATATATATATATATATATATGAATATACATATATATTTAAAGTATGATTCCAACAACGGCTTGAAGAGGCAACACTATCAGCCAACTCTGCCTAAGTATATATATATATATATATATATATATATATATATATATATATATATATATATATATATATATATATATATATATATATATATATATATATATATATATATATATATATATATATATATATATATATAGATAGATAGATATATGTGTGTGTGTGTGTGTGTGTATACATATATATATATATATATATATATATATATATATATATATATATATATATATATATATATATATATATATATATATATATATATATATATATACATAGAAAAGTATATAGATATATATATATATATATATATATATATATATATATATATATATATATATATACCTGCATACATAGTGTACGCGACACGTCTGAAATTAAGGCGTTTTAGATATAATTGCACACATATTGATATACGTAAATACCAGCCACCCCCCCTCTCTCTCTCTCTCTCTCTCTCTCTCTCTCTCTCTCTCTCTCTCTCTCTCTCTCTCTCTCTCTCTCTCTCTCTGTATATGGGTTTAAGAATTTGGTTAAAATGAAAGTCAGATTTCAGGATCTGGTTGAAGAAAAAGTCGGAATTGCGGATGTTATAAAACACGGATTGAGGTATTTAGCGGAGTTACCATCTCCTTATATGATACTGATGGAATGGGAAAGGATACAAATTTAAGTAAATTGGGAATCTCAAATATTTCATTCATATTTTCATATTCTTATTTCTTAATTTCATTTCAATGATCAAAAAAATTTGTATGTTGAAGCATACTTTTGATGTTCATTAATATTTTTTCCAGTGTTGGAATCGAGCCATGATATTCGGCCTTGAATACATTTTCTAACTTCAATTATATTGCTATTGCAATATCATCCCTATTTCATCTCAAAACAAATGCTTAATCATTGTATAGATCATACCCTTTATCATCATTATTGAATAAATATCTTATAATTAAAATATGATATACCAATAAATCATGATTAATCAGTTTGAAAATAAACTTGAACTATAGTGGCTGGAGATTCCACTTCCGATTGATAGCAGGAACGTGACATAGATCCTGTTTCGGCTTCCATCCCAATCACATATCACTCGATTTAGTGTTGACGCTGCGTCATATTGCTTGCATTTGGTTTTAATTTTAACACTTCTCAAACATTTGTCGGAAACACACAGATATTCAGTGCTGATTTTTAATTGACGAAATAAATAGATTACTCGAGATGAACAAATTATTGGTGATCTTATTAGATAGGCTTTTTACATTTGATCTTAATGATATTCAAATGGGATAGAGAGCCTGAAAATCACAAGTTGTTGTTGCAAAACTCATATGGGAAATGTTTGACTAGTGGCTGCAACCAGGCAACATGCAATACCCAAAATACTTGAGGTCAAATAGCCCTTGGTTTAAGGTATCCATATTTCATTGCATAGAGTACTCGAGAGATCATGACAAGTAATCTCAAATTAGCTGGCCTTGTGGCAACCCCTCAAAAACCTTAAGTATATTACAAAAACATAACGAAGATTGGCAAGTTTTTGAAAATGGCTATACATGTTTTTTCTCTATTACCTTTACTGAAAAGATGAAAATTCCTTCGGCCACCAGGACTCAAGGTCAAAGTCTATCGGTTTCATTGGTCAGGAACAGTTCACAATATGCTACCATTTCTCCCGACCTTTTATGAATCGGTCAAACACTTCCTCCAATTACTAATCTTGCTCACTGAATGCTAAGCCTTTATATAATACTTAATATACTCTGCCCATTTACGAAAGGTAATTATTTGTAAATTTAATTATTTTGTGTATGAAAACTGTGTTATGAAGTTAATTGATCAAAACAGATTTAACGATTACAAGAATGAATAATCACTATTTACTCTATAACATTTGCCAGATTATCAGAATCCGCTGTTTGAAAACATCCTGTCTCTCTTAAACTCCCTCAAGACCATTATGTGAATTCTTTCTTTGCCTAATAATAGCCATATTGAAGTGTCATTGATTTAACCAGATTAACTACTGAGCGAACCAATTTCAGAATCGCTTGACAGTTAAATTATCAAAAAAGAAAAATAAAATAAAATAAAAAACTGCTGTCTGGACGAGCAATTATTGAATATTTATTGGATGTCTTAGTTCAATTCATGAAAGAAGTTCCATCATGAACCTCTGGGTTGTTTTCAATTATTGACATGTAAATATATTCGGGTCCCTAATATCTGCTTCCAACTCAAGGAAATAAAATGTCCGTATTATTAAAACGTTTCTTATATTCCAGGAATCATTAGTTTGATGATGTACAATAAAATGAGAATTTATTTTTACTTGAAGTAAAAGAGATGAAACTCTATTTAACCTTTTTTCCAATGTTATTTCACTGCGATTTAAATGAGAGAAAATCATGAAAATATTTTTCATTGATTAAATTTTAACCCGATGATTTTGTATGCTCTATTCTTAGGGACTTGCAGATATTGGACTATTCGATTAATCTCTATCATGTAAATGTATTAACCATCTGGTATGTTAATTTCCATGAAAGTATTTTTATAAGCTAACATAAACAACTGTTATTGTTTTTGTAGATAACTGGAATCTCTAATATATACAGAACGTACTAGATGTGATTGTGTGTGCTATTGAGCGCTGATGAATAAAGAAAATAAAAAAAAGCTACTTATACCTGTGTGTTAGGAAAGAATGGTTAAAAAAAAAAATACATGACGGCAATGAATGCTCACTGTTATTCCTTTAACGGTTTTATAAAACTCGCATAATCGTCTAAACTTATTGTGCTGTAAATATTGCTATTAAACTGACAATTATTGGTAGGAAAAGAGTTCCAATGATGTTCTGAGCACAAGAACATAACATTTGATATGCATCCAATATTGTAACCCAGCGATCTCATATATATATATATATATATATATATATATATATATATATATATATATATATATATATATATATATATATATATATATATATATGCTGTATATCTTTATATATATATATATATATATATATATATATATATATATATATATATATATATATATATATATATATAATTGTATATGTATTTCAATTACTATTGTTATTAAATTTACTGCCGAACCAGAAAAGTATCTTTTAATAAGTTTTCACGAAATTCTATTAAAAAGGTTAATACTTAATTTTAAATACTGGTTCTGCAAAGTGGATTTAACTATGAATTAATTAAAAAGCTTATTCTCTTTGTGCTGAAATTGCATGTAAGAAATAAAATTTCCGATATTTAGCAAAATTATATTTGGAATAGTAGATGATTTGTATTTAGTATATACTGTAAAGGGTTTAAGTTAACCTTAAGGTCAAGAAAATTGGTTTTCTTTGTGGTTGAATAGGCGGTAGTAGTCAGAATCTGTAAAGAATA
>NC_090747.1:32199423-32231923 GCF_036898095.1 Palaemon carinicauda | reverse complement strand
TTTATCTTTCATTTTTGGTTTGTTTATATGCCACCTTATTTCTATTTCCCTCCCCTTTTGATTATCTTTATTTGTGATTCAATTTAGTGGGTTATTTTATTCCTTCTGTTTGCATATCTATACA
Source organism: Palaemon carinicauda (assembly GCF_036898095.1). Lineage (NCBI taxonomy): Eukaryota > Metazoa > Arthropoda > Malacostraca > Decapoda > Palaemonidae > Palaemon > Palaemon carinicauda. The sequence continues at coordinate 32,231,799 of NC_090747.1, read as the reverse complement.
TTTATTAGTTTATATTAGTAAAGAGTATACATAAGTTAATCATGCATTTCCGTTTCAATACAAAAAAAAATTTGTTTTATATACACGTAATATAATTTTACAATGGCCTACAAACTAATCAAATGTATGCCTATATATCACATATGACTAATTTTAACAAATCAGATATACAGTATGTTTTACTTTATTCAAATGTGATATTATATAGAATATTTAAAAAGGATTGTAATATATAATATTTGAAAGTGCAAGAAAATCATCTGAATTATAAGAGACATAGCTATTAAGTGTCTGGAAAAAAATAGACAGAGAAACATAAGGATATGTATTCATAATCTATAAATGTACCCATTTGTAAAATTACAATTTAGTTATCTAAAATCAATAAACTTCATAAATTTAAGAATAAAATATACTGACATAGTAATTCAAATTATGAAATAATATGTCGCCAATTTACAATCAACCTCCTTCCCGTAAGGATTACGGCTCTGAATGTTTAACCGCTCACTCAATAGATGGAGCCATTCGTTTCGGATGGGAGTATTAGCATCTTTTCATAGCACACTTATTTGAGTGTTATTAGGATCACACTTCCTATCTTCCTTCAGTATATAGTCTTTGCAATGGAACCTCCAACCCATTAAAGACTACCTATATTTTGACAGTATTTTTTTTTTCTGCTAGTAATTATAAAATTTTCTTCGAGAAATTTTGAACATATTTTTTTTTCTTTTATATTTCCAGTCATATGTCTTGACAGTAAGCTCGACCATTCCTATATTTTGACAGTAAGCTAGACCATTCTTGTATTTTGACAGTAAGCTCGACCATTCCTATATTATGACAGTAAGCTCGACCATTCCTATATTTTGACAGTAAGCTCGACCATTCCTATATTTTGACAGTAAGCTCGACTATTCCTATATTTTGACAGTAAGCTCTACCATTCCTATATTTTGACAGTAAGCTCGATCATTTCCATATTTTGACAGAAAGCTCTACCATTCCTATATTTTGACAGTAAGCTCGACCATTCCTATATTTTGACAGAAAGTTCGACAATTCCTATATTTTGAAAGTAAGCTCGACTATTCTAATATTTTAACAGTAAGCTCAACCATTCGTATATTTTGACAGTAAGCTAAACCATTCCTATATTTTGAAAGTAAGCTCTATCATTCCTATATTTTGACAGTAAGCTCGACCATTCCTATATTTTGACAGTAAGCTCGACAATTCCTATATTTCGACAGTAAGCTCAAGCATTCCTATATTTTGACAGTAAGCTCGACCATTCTAATAATTTAACAGTAAGCTCGACCATTCCTATATTTTGACAGTAAGCTAGACTATTCCTATATTTCGACAGTAAGCTCGACCATTCCTATATTTTGACAGTAAGTTAGACCATTCATATATTTCGACAGTAAGCTCAACCATTCCTATATTTTGACAGTAAGCTAGACCATTCCTATATTTTGACAGTAAGCTCGACCATTCCTATATTTTGACAGTAAGTTAGACCATTCCTATATTTGACAGTAAGCTCGACCATTCCTATATTTTGACAGTAAGCTAGACCATTCCTATATTTTGACAGTAAGCTTGACCATTCCTAATTTTGACAGTAAGTTAGACCATTCCTATATTTCGACAGTAAGCTCAACCATTCCTATATTTTGACAGTAAGCTCGACCATTCTAATATTTTAACAGTAAGCTCAACCATTCCTATATTTTGACAGTAAGCTCAGACCATTCTAATATTTTAACAGTAAGCTCGACCATTCCTATATTTTGACAGTGTTAGACCATTCCTATATTTTGACAGTAAGCTCGACCATTCCTATATTTTGACAGTAAGCTCGAAAATTCCTATATTTTGACAGTAAGCTCGACCATTCTAATATTTTAACAGTAAGCTCAACCATTCCTATATTTTGACAGTAAGCTAGACCATTATAATATTTTAAAAGTAAGCTGACCATTCCTATATTTTGACAGTAAGTTAGACCATTCCTATATTTTGACAGTAAGCTCGACCATTCCTATATTTTGACAGTAAGCTCGAAACCATTCCTATATTTTGACAGTAAGCTCGACCATTCTAATATTTTAACAGTAAGCTCGACCATTCCTATATTTTGACAGTAAGCTAGACCATTCCTATATTTTGACAGAAAGTCAACCATTCCTATATTTTGATAGTAAGCTCGGACCATTCCTATATTTTGACAGTAAGTAGACCATTTCTATATTTTGACAGTAAGCTCAACCATTCCAATATTTTGACAGTAAGCTAGACCATTCCTATATTTTGACAGTAAGCTCGACCATTCCTATATTTTGACAGTAAGCTAGACCATTCCTATATTTTAGACAGTAAGCTCGACCATTCCTATATTTTGACAGTAAGCTAGACCATTCCTATATTTTGACAGAAAGCTCAACCATTCTAATATTTTAACAGTAAGCTCAACCATTCCGATATTTTGACAGTAGTTAGACCATTCCTATTTCGACAGTAAGCTCAACCATTCCTATATTTTGACCGTAAGCTCGACCATTCTAATATTTTAAACAGTAAGCTCGACCATTCCTATATTTTGACAGTAAGCTCGACCATTCTAATATTTTAAACAGTAAGCTCGACCATTCCTATATTTTGACAGTAAGTTAGACCATTCCTAATTTTGACAGTACGCTCGACCATTCCTATATTTCGACAGTAAGCTCGACAATTCCTATATTTTGACAGTAAGCTCGACCATTCTAATATTTTAACAAGTAAGCTCGACCATTCCTATATTTTGACAGTAAGCTAGACCATTCCTATATTTTGACAGAAAGCTCAACCATACCCATATTTTGACAGTAAGCTCGACCATTCCTATATTTTGACAGTAAGATAGACCATTCCTATATTTTGACAGTAAGCTCGACCATTCCTATATTTTGACAGTAAGTTAGACCATTCCTATATTTCGACAGTAAGCTCAACCATTCCTATATTTTGACAGTAAGCTCGACCATTCTAATATTTTAACAGTAAGCTCGACCATTCCTATATTTTGACAGTAAGTTAGACCATTCCTATATTTTGACAGTAAGCTCGACCATTCCTATATTTTGACAGTAAGCTCGAAATTCCTATATTTTGACAGTAAGCTCGACCATTCTAATATTTTAACAGTAAGTTCGACCATTCCTATATTTTGACAGTAAGCTAGACCATTCTAATATTTTGACAGTAAGCTCGACCATTCCTATATTTTGACAGTAAGTTAGACCATTCCTATATTTTGACAGTAAGCTCGACCATTCCTTATTTTGACAGTAAGCTCGAATATTCCTATATTTTGACAGTAAGCTCGACCATTCCTATATTTTAACAGTAAGCTCGACCATTCCTATATTTTGACAGTAAGCTAGACCATTCCTATATTTTGACAGAAAGCTCAACCATTCCTATATTTTGACAGTAAGCTCGGACCATTCCTATATTTTGACAGTAAGCTAGACCATTCCTATATTTTGACAGTAAGTTAGACCATTCCTATATTTTGACAGTAAGCTCGAACCATTCCTATATTTTGACAGTAAGCTAGACCATTCTAATATTTTAAAAGTAAGCTCGACCATTCCTATATTTTGACAGTAAGCTAGACCATTCCTATATTTGACAGAAAGCTCGACCATTCTAATATTTTAACAGTAAACTCAACCATTCCGATATTTTGACAGTAAGTTAGACCATTCCCCTATTTCGACAGTAAGCTCAACCATTCCTATATTTGACAGTAAGCTCGACCATTCTAATATTTTAAAAGTAAAATCGACCATTCCTATATTTTGACAGTAAGCTCGACCATTCTAATATTTTAAAAGTAAGCTCGACCATTCCTATATTTTGACAGTAAGTTAGACCATTCTTATATTTTGACAGTACGCTCGACCATTCCTATATTTCGACAGTAAGTTCGACCAATTCCTATATTTTGACAGTAAGCTCGACCATTCTAATATTTTAACAGTAAGCTCGACCATTCCTATATTTTGACAGTAAGCTAGACCATTCCTATATTTTGACAGAAAGGTAAACCATACCTATATTTTGACAGTAAGCTCGACCATTCCTATGTTTTGACAGTAAGCTAGACCATTCCTATATTTTGACAGTAAGCTCGACCATTCCTATATTTTGACAGTAAGTTAGACCATTCCTATATTTCGACAGTAAGCTGACCATTCCTATATTTTGACAGTAAGCTCGACCATTCTAATATTTTAACAGTAAGCTCAACCATTCCTATATTTTGACAGTAAGCTCGACCATTCCTCTATTTTGACAGTAAGTTAGACCATTCCTATATTTTGACAGTAAGCTAAACCATTCCTATATTTTGACAGTAAGCTGGACCATTCCTATATTTTGACAGTAAGCTCGACCATTCCTATATTTTGACAGTAAGTTAGACCATTCCTATATTTCGACAGTAAGCTCAACCATTCCTATATTTTGAGAGTAGCTCGACCATTCCTATATTTTGATAGTAAGTTAGACCATTCCTATATTTGATAGTAAGCTCAACCATTCCTATATTTTGACAGTAAGCTAGACCATTCTAATACTTCAACAGTAAGCTCAACCATTCCTATATTTTGACAGTAAGCTACCATTCTAATATTTTAACAGTAAGCTCGACCATTCCTATATTTTGACAGTAAGTTCGACCATTCCCCTATTTAAAAAATCGACAGTAAGCTCAACCATTCCTATATTTTGACAGTAAGCTCGACCATTCTAATATTTTAACAAGTAAGCTCGACCATTCCTATATTTTGACAGTAAGCTAGACCATTCCTATATTTTGACAGAAAGGTCAACCATCCTATATTTTGACAGTAAGCTCGACCATTCCTATGTTTTGACAGTAAGATAGACCATTCCTATATTTTGACAGTAAGCTCGACCATTCCTATATTTTGACAGTAAGTTAGACCATTCCTATATTTCGACAGTAAGCTCAACCATTCCTATATTTTGACAGTAAGTCGACCATTCTAATATTTTAACAGTAAGCTCGACCATTCCTATATTTTGACAGTAAGTTAGACCATTCCTATATTTTGACAGTAAGCTCGACCATTCCTATATTTTGACAGTAAGCTCGAAACCATTCCTATATTTTGACAGTAAGCTCGACCATTCTAATATTTTAACAGTAAGTTCGACCATTCCTATATTTTGACAGTAAGCTAGACCATTCTAATATTTTAAAAGTAAGCTCGACCATTCCTATATTTTGACAGTAGTTAGACCATTCCTATATTTTGACAGTAAGCTCGACCATTCCTTTATTTTGACAGTAAGCTCGAACCATTCCTATATTTTGACAGTAAGCTCGACCATTCTAATATTTTAACAGTAAGCTCGACCATTCCTATATTTTGACAGTAAGCTAGACCATTCCTATATTTTGACAGAAAGGTCAACCATACCTATATTTTGATAGTAAGCTCGGACCATACCTATATTTTGACATTAAGCTAGACCATTCCTATATTTTGACAGTAAGTTAGACCATTCCTATATTTAGACAGTAAGCTCGACCATTCCTATATTTTGACAGTAAGCTAGACCATTCTAATATTTTAAAAGTAAGCTCGACCATTCCTATATTTTGACAGTAAGCTAGACCATTCCTATATTTGACAGTAAGCTCGACCATTCTAATATTTTAACAGTAACTCAACCATTCCTATATTTTAACAGTAAGTTAGACCATTCCTATTTTGACAGTAAGCTCAACCATTCCTATATTTTGACAGTAAGCTCGACCATTCTAATATTTTAAAAGTAAAATCGACCATTCCTATATTTTGACAGTAAGCTCGACCATTCTATATTTTAAACAGTAAGCTCGACCATTCCTATATTTTGACAGTAAGCTAGACCATTCCTATATTTTGACAGTAAGCTCGACCATTCCTATATTTGACAGTAAGCTCGACCATTCCTATATTTTGACAGTAAGCTCTACCATTCCTATATTTTGACAGTAAGCTAGACCATTCCTATATTTTGACAGTAAGCTCGACCATTCCTATATTTTGACAGTAAGTTAGACCATTCCTATATTTAGAGAGTAAGCTCGACCATTCCTATATTTTGACAGTAAGCTAGACCATTCCTATATTTTGACAGAAAGCTCAACCATTCTAATATTTTAACAGTAAGCTCAACCATTCCGATATTTTGACAGTAAGTTAGACCATTCCCCTATTTCGACAGTAAGCTCAACCATTCCTATATTTTGACAGTAAGCTCGACCATTCTAATATTTTAAAAGTAAGCTCGACCATTCCTATATTTTGACAGTAAGCTCGACCATTCTAATATTTTAAAAGTAAGCTCGACCATTCCTATATTTTGACAGTAAGTTAGACCATTCCTATATTTTGACAGTACGCTCGACCATTCCTATATTTCGACAGTAAGCTCGACAATTCCTATATTTTGACAGTAAGCTCGACCATTCTAATATTTTAACAGTAAGCTCGACCATTCCTATATTTTGACAGTAAGCTAGACCATTCCTATATTTTGACAGAAAGGTCAACCATACCTATATTTTGACAGTAAGCTCGACCATTCCTATGTTTTGACAGTAAGCTAGACCATTCCTATATTTTGACAGTAAGCTCGACCATTCCTATATTTTGACAGTAAGTTAGACCATTCCTATATTTTGACAGTAAGCTCAACCATTCCTATATTTTGACAGTAAGCTCGACCATTCTAATATTTTAACAGTAAGCTCGACCATTCCTATATTTTGACAGTAAGTTAGACCATTCCTATATTTTGACAGTAAGCTCGACCATTCCTATATTTTGACAGTAAGCTCGGAACCATTCCTATATTTTGACAGTAAGCTCGACCATTCTATATTTTGACAGTAACTCAGACCATTCCTATTTTGACAGTAAGTTAGACCATTCCTATATTTGACAGTAAGCTCGACCATTCCTATATTTTGACAGTAAGCTAGACCATTCCTATATTTTGACAGTAAACTCAACCATTCCTATATTTTGACAGTAAGTTAGACCATTCCTATTTCGACAGTAAGCTCAACCATTCCTATATTTTGACAGTAAGCTCGACCATTCTAATATTTTAAACAGTAATCGACCATTCCTATATTTTGACAGTAAGCTCGACCATTCTAATATTTTAAACAGTAAGCTCGACCATTCCTATATTTTGACAGTAAGTTAGACCATTCTATATTTTGACAGTAAGCTCGACCATTCCTATATTTGACAGTAAGCTCGACCATTCCTATATTTTGACAGTAAGCTCGACCATTCTATATTTTAACAGTAAGCTCGACCATTCCTATATTTTGACAGTAAGCTAGACCATTCCTATATTTTGACAGAAAGGTAACCATACCTCTATTTTGACAGTAAGCTCGACCATTCCTATGTTTTGACAGTAAGCTAGACCATTCCTATATTTTGACAGTAAGCTCGACCATTCCTATATTTTGACAGTAAGTTAGACCATTCCTATATTTCGACAGTAAGCTTGACCATTCTATATTTTGACAGTAAGCTCGACCATTCTAATATTTTAACAGTAAGCTCAACCATTCCTATATTTTGACAGTAAGCTCGACCATTCCTCTATTTTGAAAGTAAGTTAGACCATTCCTATATTTTGACAGTAAGCTAAACCATTCCTATATTTTGACAGTAAGCTCGACCATTCCTATATTTTGACAGTAAGCTCGACCATTCCTATATTTTGACAGTAAGTTAGACCATTCCTATATTTCGACAGTAAGCTCAACCATTCCTATATTTTGACAGTAGCTCGACCATTACTATATTTTGACAGTAAGTTAGACCATTCCTATATTTTGACAGTAAGCTCAACCATTCCTATATTTTGACAGTAAGCTAGACCATTCTAATATTTCAACAGTAAGCTCAACCATTCCTATATTTTGACAGTAAAGCTACCATTCTAATATTTTAACAGTAAGCTCGACCATTCCTATATTTTGACAGTAAGTTCGACCATTCCTATTTTCGACAGTAAGCTCAACCATTCCTATATTTTGACAGTAAGCTCGACCATTCTATATTTTAACAGTAAGCTCGACCATTCCTATATTTTGACAGTAAGCTAGACCATTCCTATATTTTGACAGAAAGGTCAACCATTCCTATATTTTGACAGTAAGCTCGACCATTCCTATTTTGACAGTAAGCTAGACCATTCCTATATTTTGACAGTAAGCTCGACCATTCCTATATTTTGACAGTAAGTTAGACCATTCCTATATTTTGACAGTAAGCTCAACCATTCCTATATTTTGACAGTAAGCTCGACCATTCTAATATTTTAACAGTAAGCTCGACCATTCCTATATTTTGACAGTAAGTTAGACCATTCCTATATTTTGACAGTAAGCTCGACCATTCCTATATTTTGACAGTAAGCTCGAACCATTCCTATATTTTGACAGTAAGCTCGACCATTCCTATATTTTGACAGTAAGCTCGACCATTCCTATATTTTGACAGTAAGCTAGACCATTCTATATTTTGACAGTAAGCTCGACCATTCCTATATTTTGACAGTAAGTTAGACCATTCCTATATTTTGACAGTAAGCTCGACCATTCCTATTTTGACAGTAAGCTCGAATATTCCTATATTTTGACAGTAAGCTCGACCATTCTAATATTTTAACAGTAAGCTCGACCATTCCTATATTTTGACAGTAAGCTCGACCATTCCTATATTTTGACAGTAAGCTCGACCATTCCTATATTTTGACAGTAAGCTCGACCATTACCTATATTTTGACAGTAAGCTAGACCATTCCTATATTTTGACAGTAAGCTAGACCATTCCTATATTTTGACAGTAAGCTCGACCATTCCTATATTTTGACAGTAAGCTAGACCATTCCTATATTTTGACAGTAAGCTCGACCATTCCTATATTTTGACAGTAAGCTAGACCATTCCTATATTTGACAGTAAGCTCGACCATTCCTATATTTTGACAGTAAGCTCGACCATTCCTATATTTTGACAGTAAGTTAGACCATTCCTATTTTGACAGTAAGCTCAACCATTCCTATATTTTGACAGTAAGCTCGACCATTCTATATTTTGACAGTAATCGACCATTCCTATATTTTGACAGTAAGCTCGACCATTCTAATATTTTGACAGTAAGCTCGACCATTCCTATATTTTGACAGTAAGTTAGACCATTCCTATATTTTGACAGTAAGCTCGACCATTCCTATATTTGACAGTAAGCTCGACCATTCCTATATTTTGACAGTAAGCTCTACCATTCCTATATTTTGACAGTAAGCTAGACCATTCCTATATTTTGACAGTAAGCTCGACCATTCCTATATTTTGACAGTAAGCTAGACCATTCCTATATTTTGACAGTAAGCTCGACCATTCCTATATTTTGACAGTAAGCTAGACCATTCCTATATTTTGACAGTAAGCTCGACCATTCCTATATTTTGACAGTAAGCTCAACCATTCCGATATTTTGACAGTAAGTTAGACCATTCCTATTTTGACAGTAAGCTCAACCATTCCTATATTTTGACAGTAAGCTCGACCATTCTAATATTTTAAAAGTAAGCTCGACCATTCCTATATTTTGACAGTAAGCTCGACCATTCTAATATTTTAAAAGTAAGCTCGACCATTCCTATATTTTGACAGTAAGCTAGACCATTCCTATATTTTGACAGTAGCTCGACCATTCCTATATTTCGACAGTAAGCTAGACCATTCCTATATTTTGACAGTAAGCTCGACCATTCCTATATTTTGACAGTAAGTTAGACCATTCCTATATTTTGACAGTAAGCTCGACCATTCCTATATTTTGACAGTAAGCTCGACCATTCCTATATTTTGACAGTAAGTTCGACCATTCCTATATTTTGACAGTAAGTTCAACCATTCCTATATTTTGACAGTAAGCTAGACCATTCTATATTTTCAACAGTAAGCTCAACCATTCCTATATTTTGACAGTAAGCTACCATTCTATATTTTGACAGTAAGCTCGACCATTCCTATATTTTGACAGTAAGTTCGACCATTCCTATATTTTGACAGTAAGCTCAACCATTCCTATATTTTGACAGTAAGCTCGACCATTCTATATTTTGACAGTAAGCTCGACCATTCCTATATTTTGACAGTAAGCTAGACCATTCCTATATTTTGACAGAAAGCTCAACCATTCCTATATTTTGACAGTAAGCTCGACCATTCCTATATTTTGACAGTAAGCTAGACCATTCCTATATTTTGACAGTAAGCTCGACCATTCCTATATTTTGACAGTAAGCTAGACCATTCCTATATTTCGACAGTAAGCTCAACCATTCCTATATTTTGACAGTAAGCTCGACCATTCTAATATTTTAACAGTAAGCTCGACCATTCCTATATTTTGACAGTAAGTTAGACCATTCCTATATTTTGACAGTAAGCTCGACCATTCCTATATTTTGACAGTAAGCTCGAACCATTCCTATATTTTGACAGTAAGCTCGACCATTCTATATTTTGACAGTAAGTTCGACCATTCCTATATTTTGACAGTAAGCTAGACCATTCTATATTTTGACAGTAAGCTCGACCATTCCTATATTTTGACAGTAAGTTAGACCATTCCTATATTTTGACAGTAAGCTCGACCATTCCTATATTTTGACAGTAAGCTCGACCATTCCTATATTTTGACAGTAAGCTCGACCATTCCTATATTTTGACAGTAAGCTGACCATTCCTATATTTTGACAGTAAGCTCGACCATTCCTATATTTTGACAGTAAGCTCAACCATTCCTATATTTTGACAGTAAGCTCGACCATTCCTATATTTTGACAGTAAGCTAGACCATTCCTATATTTTGACAGTAAGTTAGACCATTCCTATATTTGACAGTAAGCTCGAACCATTCCTATATTTTGACAGTAAGCTAGACCATTCCTATATTTTGACAGTAAGCTCGACCATTCCTATATTTTGACAGTAAGCTAGACCATTCCTATATTTTGACAGTAAGCTCGACCATTCCTATATTTTGACAGTAAGCTCAACCATTCCTATATTTTGACAGTAAGTTAGACCATTCCTATATTTTGACAGTAAGCTCAACCATTCCTATATTTTGACAGTAAGCTCGACCATTCTATATTTTAACAGTAAATCGACCATTCCTATATTTTGACAGTAAGCTCGACCATTCCTATATTTTGACAGTAAGCTCGACCATTCCTATATTTTGACAGTAAGCTAGACCATTCCTATATTTTGACAGTAAGCTCGACCATTCCTATATTTCGACAGTAAGCTCGACCATTCCTATATTTTGACAGTAAGCTCGACCATTCTAATATTTTAACAGTAAGCTCGACCATTCCTATATTTTGACAGTAAGCTAGACCATTCCTATATTTTGACAGAAAGTAAACCATTCCTATATTTTGACAGTAAGCTCGACCATTCCTATATTTTGACAGTAAGCTAGACCATTCCTATATTTTGACAGTAAGCTCGACCATTCCTATATTTTGACAGTAAGCTAGACCATTCCTATATTTTGACAGTAAGCTTGACCATTCCTATATTTTGACAGTAAGCTCGACCATTCTAATATTTTAACAGTAAGCTCGACCATTCCTATATTTTGACAGTAAGCTCGACCATTCCTATATTTTGAAAGTAAGTTAGACCATTCCTATATTTTGACAGTAAGCTACCATTCCTATATTTTGACAGTAAGCTCGACCATTCCTATATTTTGACAGTAAGCTCGACCATTCCTATATTTTGACAGTAAGTTAGACCATTCCTATATTTCGACAGTAAGCTCAACCATTCCTATATTTTGACAGTAAGCTCGACCATTCCTATATTTTGACAGTAAGCTAGACCATTCCTATATTTTGACAGTAAGCTCGACCATTCCTATATTTTGACAGTAAGCTAGACCATTCCTATATTTAACAGTAAGCTCAACCATTCCTATATTTTGACAGTAAGCTACCATTCTAATATTTTAACAGTAAGCTCGACCATTCCTATATTTTGACAGTAAGTTCGACCATTCCTATTTTCGACAGTAAGCTCAACCATTCCTATATTTTGACAGTAAGCTCGACCATTCTAATATTTAACAGTAACTCAACCATTCCTATATTTTGATAGTAAGCTAGACCATTCTAATATTTTAGACAGTAAGCTCGACCATTCCTATATTTTGACAGTAAGTTAGACCATTCTATATTTTGACAGTAAGCTCGACCATTCCTATATTTTGACAGTAAGCTCGACCATTCTATATTTTGACAGTAAGCTCGACCATTCCTATATTTTGACAGTAAGCTTGACCATTCCTATATTTTGACAGTAAGCTCTACCATTCCTATATTTTGACAGAAAGTCAACCATTACCTATATTTTGATAGTAAGCTCGACCATTCTATATTTTGAGAGTAAGCTAGACCATTCCTATATTTTGACAGTAAGCTCGACCATTCCTATATTTTGACAGTAAGCTCGACCATTCCTATATTTTGACAGTAAGCCGACCATTCTATATTTTGACAGTAAGCTCGACCATTCTATATTTTAACAGTAAGCTTGACCATTCCTATATTTTGACAGTAAGCTAGACCATTCCTATATTTTGACAGTAAGCTCGACCATTCCTATATTTTGACAGTAAGCTCGACATTCCTATATTTTGACAGTAAGCTCGACCATTCCTATATTTTAACAGTAAGCTCGACCATTCCTATATTTTGACAGTAAGCTAGACCATTCCTATATTTTGACAGTAAGCTCGACCATTCCTATATTTTGACAGTAAGCTCGACCATTCCTATATTTTGACAGTAAGCTCGACCATTCCTATATTTTGACAGTAAGCTACCATTCCTATATTTTGACAAAGGTCAACCATTCCTATATTTTGACAGTAAGCTCGACCATTCCTATATTTTGACAGTAAGCTAGACCATTCCTATATTTTGACAGTAAGCTCGACCATTCCTATATTTGACAGTAAGCTCGACCATTCCTATATTTTGACAGTAAGCTCGACCATTCCTATATTTTGACAGAAAGGTTAACCATACCTATATTTTGATAGTAAGCTGGACCATTCCTATATTTTGACAGTAAGTCAACCATTCCTATATTTTGACAGTAAGCTCGACCATTCCTATATTTTGACAGTAAGCTCGACCATTCCTATATTTTGACAGTAAGCTCGACCATTCCTTATTTTGAACAGTAAGCTCGACCATTCCTATATTTTGAAAGCTCAACCATTCCTATATTTTGACAGTAAGCTCGACCATTCTATTTTAACAGTAAGCTCGACCATTCCTATATTTTAACAGTAAGCTAGACCATCCTATATTTTGACAGAAAGTCAACCATTCCTATATTTTGACAGTAAGCTCGACCATTCCTATATTTTGACAGTAACTCGACCATTCCTATATTTTGACAGTAAGCTCGACCATTCCTATATTTTGACAGTAAGCTCGACCATTCCTATATTTTGACAGTAAGCTCAACCATATCCTATATTTGACAGTAAGCTCAACCATTCCTATATTTTGACAGTAAGCTCAACCATTCCTATATTTTGACAGTAAGCTGGACCATTCCTATATTTTGACAGTAAGCTCGACCATTCCTATATTTTGACAGTAAGTTAGACCATTCCTATATTTTGACAGTAAGCTCAACCATTCCTATATTTTGACAGTAAGCTCGACCATTACTATATTTTGACAGTAAGCTAGACCATTCCTATATTTCGAGAGTAAGCTCAACCATTCCTATATTTTGACAGTAAGCTAGACCATTCTAATACTTTAACATTAAGCTCAACCATTCCTATATTTTGACAGTAAACCCGACCATTCTAATATTTTAACAGTAAGCTCTACCATTCCTATATTTTGACAGTAAGTTCGACCATTCCCCTATTCGACAGTAAGCTCAACCATTCCTATATTTTGACAGTAAGCTCGACCATTTGAATATTTTAACAGTAAACTCGACCATTCCTATATTTTGATAGTAAGCTAGACCATTCTAATATTTTAGAAGTAAGCTCGACCATTCCTATATTTTGACAGTAATTAGACCATTCTATATTTTGACAGTAAGCTCGACCATTACTATATTTTGACAGTAAGCTCGACATTCCTATATTTTGACAGTAAGTTCGACCATCCTATATTTTGACAGAAAGGTCAACCATACCTATATTTTGATAGTAAGCTCGACCATTCTATATTTTGACAGTAAGCTAGACCATTCCTATATTTTGACAGTAAGCTTGACCATTCCTATATTTTGACAGTAAGTTAGACCATTCCTAATTTTGACAGTAAGCTCGACCATTACTATATTTTGACACTAAGCTCGACCATTTAATATTTTAACAGTAAGCTCGACCATTCCTATATTTTGACAGTAAGCTAGACCATTCCTATATTTTGACAGTAAGCTCGACCATTCCTATATTTTGACAGTAAGCTCGACATTCCTATATTTTGACAGTAAGCTAGACCATTCCTATATTTTGACAGTAAGCTCGACCATTCCTATATTTTGACAGTAAGTTAGACCATTCCTATATTTCGACAGTAAGCTCGACCATTCCTATATTTTGACAGTAAGCTAGACCATTCCTATATTTTGACAGTAAGCTCAACCATTCCTATATTTTGACAGTAAGCTAGACCATTCTATATTTGACAGTAAGCTCAACCATTCCTATATTTTGACAGTAAGCTCGACCATTCTATATTTTGACAGTAAGCTCGACCATTCCTATATTTTGACAGTAAGCTCGACCATTCTATATTTTGACAGTAAGCTCGACCATTCCTATATTTTGACAGTAAGTTAGACCATTCCTATATTTTGACAGTAAGCTCGACCATTCCTATATTTTGACAGTAAGCTCGACCATTCCTATATTTTGACAGTAAGCTCGACCATTCTATATTTTAACAGTAAGCTCGACCATTCCTATATTTTGACAGTAAGCTAGACCATTCCTATATTTTGACAGAAAGTCAACCATTACCTCTATTTTGACAGTAAGCTCGACCATTCCTATATTTTGACAGTAAGCTAGACCATTCCTATATTTTGACAGTAAGCTCGACCATTCCTATATTTTGACAGTAAGCTAGACC
This sequence comes from Palaemon carinicauda, assembly GCF_036898095.1. Taxonomy (NCBI): domain Eukaryota; kingdom Metazoa; phylum Arthropoda; class Malacostraca; order Decapoda; family Palaemonidae; genus Palaemon; species Palaemon carinicauda. Next base: position 32,216,493 of record NC_090747.1, on the reverse strand, counting down.
ATTCCTATATTTTGACAGTAAGCTGACCATTCTATATTTTGACAGTAAGCTCGACCATTCCTATATTTTAACAGTAAGCTCAACCATTCCTATATTTTGACAGTAAGCTCGACCATTCCTATATTTTGACAGTAAGTTAGACCATTCCTATATTTTGACAGTAAGCTAACCATTCCTATATTTTGACAGTAAGCTCGACCATTCCTATATTTTGACAGTAAGCTCGACCATTCCTATATTTTGACAGTAAGTTAGACCATTCCTATATTTGACAGTAAGCTCAACCATTCCTATATTTTGACAGTAAGCTCGACCATTCCTATATTTTGACAGTAAGCTAGACCATTCCTATATTTTCGACAGTAAGCTCAACCATTCCTATATTTTGACAGTAAGCTAGACCATTCTATATTTGACAGTAAGCTCAACCATTCCTATATTTTGACAGTAAGCTACCATTCTAATATTTTAACAGTAAGCTCGACCATTCCTATATTTTGACAGTAAGTTCGACCATTCCTATTTTCGACAGTAAGCTCGACCATTCCTATATTTTGACAGTAAGCTCGACCATTCCTATATTTTGACAGTAAGCTCGACCATTCCTATATTTTGACAGTAAGCTAGACCATTCTATATTTTGACAGTAAGCTCGACCATTCCTATATTTTGACAGTAAGTTAGACCATTCCTATATTTTGACAGTAAGCTCGACCATTCCTATATTTTGACAGTAAGCTCGACCATTCCTATATTTTGACAGTAAGCTAGACCATTCCTATATTTTGACAGTAAGCTGACCATTCCTATATTTTGACAGTAAGCTCGACCATTCCTATATTTTGACAGTAAGCTCAACCATTCCTATATTTTGACAGTAAGCTCGACCATTCTATATTTTGACAGTAAGCTCGACCATTCCTATATTTTGACAGTAAGCTGACCATTCCTATATTTTGACAGTAAGCTCGACCATTCCTATATTTTGACAGTAAGCTCGACCATTCCTATATTTTGACAGTAAGCTCGACCATTCCTATATTTTGACAGTAAGCTAGACCATTCCTATATTTTGACAGTAAGCTCGACCATTCCTATATTTTGACAGTAAGCTCGACTATTCCTATATTTTGACAGTAAGCTCGACCATTCCTATATTTTGACAGTAAGCTAGACCATTCCTATATTTTGACAGTAAGCTCGACCATTCCTATATTTTGACAGTAAGCTCGACCATTCCTATATTTTGACAGTAAGCTCGACCATTCTATATTTTGACAGAAAGCTAACCATTCCTATATTTTGACAGTAAGCTAGACCATTCCTATATTTTGACAGTAAGCTCAACCATTCCTATATTTTGACAGTAAGCTCGACCATTCCTATATTTTGACAGTAAGCTCGACCATTCCTATATTTTGACAGTAAGCTCGACCATTCCTATATTTTGACAGTAAGCTCGACCATTCCTATATTTTGAGTAAGCTCGACCATTCCTATATTTTGACAGTAAGCTAGACCATTCCTATATTTTGACAAAGTCAACCATTCCTATATTTTGACAGTAAGCTCGACCATTCCTATATTTTGACAGTAAGCTAGACCATTCCTATATTTTGACAGTAAGCTCGACCATTCCTATATTTTGACAGTAAGCTCGACCATTCCTATATTTTGACAGTAAGCTCGACCATTCCTATATTTTGACAGTAAGCTCGACCATTCCTATATTTTGACAGTAAGCTGACCATTCCTATATTTTGACAGTAAGCTCGACCATTCCTATATTTTGACAGTAAGCTCGACCATTCCTATATTTTGACAGTAAGCTCGACCATTCCTATATTTTGACAGTAAGCTCGACCATTCCTATATTTTGACAGTAAGCTCGACCATTCCTATATTTTGACAGTAAGCTCGACCATTCCTATATTTTGACAGTAAGCTCAACCATTCCTATATTTTGACAGTAAGCTCAACCATTCCTATATTTTGACAGTAAGCTGGACCATTCCTATATTTTGACAGTAAGCTCGACCATTCCTATATTTTGACAGTAAGCTAGACCATTCCTATATTTTGACAGTAAGCTCGACCATTCCTATATTTTGACAGTAAGCTCGACCATTCCTATATTTTGACAGTAAGCTCGACCATTCCTATATTTTGACAGTAAGCTCGACCATTCCTATATTTTGACAGTAAGCTCGACCATTCCTATATTTTGACAGTAAGCTCAACCATTCCTATATTTTGACAGTAAGCTCGACCATTCCTATATTTTGACAGTAAGCTCAGACCATTCCTATATTTTGACAGTAAGCGACCATTCCTATATTTTGACAGTAAGCTCGACCATTCCTATATTTTGACAGTAAGTTCGACCATTCCTATATTTCGACAGTAAGCTCAACCATTCCTATATTTTGACAGTAAGCTCGACCATTCTAATATTTTGACAGTAAGCTCGACCATTCCTATATTTTGACAGTAAGCTCGACCATTCTAATATTTTAACAGTAAGCTCGACCATTCCTATATTTTGACAGTAAGTTAGACCATTCCTATATTTTGACAGTAAGCTCGACCATTCCTATATTTTGACAGTAAGCTCGACCATTCCTATATTTTGACAGTAAGCTCGACCATTCCTATATTTTGACAGTAAGTCAACCATTCCTATATTTTGACAGTAAGCTCGACCATTCTATATTTTGACAGTAAGCTAGACCATTCCTATATTTTGACAGTAAGCTTGACCATTCCTATATTTTGACAGTAAGCTAGACCATTCCTATATTTGACAGTAAGCTCGACCATTCCTATATTTTGACAGTAAGCTCGACCATTTAATATTTTAACAGTAAGCTCGACCATTCCTATATTTTGACAGTAAGCTAGACCATTCCTATATTTTGACAGTAAGCTCGACCATTCCTATATTTTGACAGTAAGCTCGACCATTCCTATATTTTGACAGTAAGCTCGACCATTCCTATATTTTGACAGTAAGCTCGACCATTCCTATATTTTGACAGTAAGCTCGACCATTCCTATATTTTGACAGTAAGCTAGACCATTCCTATATTTTGACAGTAAGCTCGACCATTCCTATATTTTGACAGTAAGTCAGACCATTCCTATATTTTGACAGTAAGCTCGACCATTCCTATATTTTGACAGTAAGCTCGACCATTCCTATATTTTGACAGTAAGCTAGACCATTCCTATATTTTGACAGTAAGCTGACCATTCCTATATTTTGACAGTAAGCTCGACCATTCCTATATTTTGACAGTAAGCTCGACCATTCCTATATTTTGACAGTAAGCTCGACCATTCCTATATTTTGACAGTAAGCTCGACCATTCCTATATTTTGACAGTAAGTTAGACCATTCCTATATTTTGACAGTAAGCTCGACCATTCCTATATTTTGACAGTAAGCTAGACCATTCCTATATTTTGACAGTAAGCTCGACCATTCCTATATTTTGACAGTAAGTTAGACCATTCCTATATTTGACAGTAAGCTCGACCATTCCTATATTTTGACAGTAAGCTAGACCATTCCTATATTTTGACAGTAAGCTCGACCATTCCTATATTTTGACAGTAAGCTAGACCATTCCTATATTTTGACAGTAAGCTCGACCATTCTATATTTTGACAGTAAGCTCAACCATTCCTATATTTTGACAGTAAGCTAGACCATTCCTATATTTTGACAGTAAGCTCGACCATTCCTATATTTTGACAGTAAGCTCGACCATTCTATATTTTGACAGTAAGCTCGACCATTCCTATATTTTGACAGTAAGCTCGACCATTCTATATTTTGACAGTAAGCTCGACCATTCCTATATTTTGACAGTAAGTTAGACCATTCCTATATTTTGACAGTAAGCTCGACCATTCCTATATTTTGACAGTAAGCTCGACCATTCCTATATTTTGACAGTAAGCTCGACCATTCCTATATTTTGACAGTAAGCTAGACCATTCCTATATTTTGACAGTAAGCTCGACCATTCCTATATTTTGACAGTAAGCTAGACCATTCCTATATTTTGACAGTAAGCTGACCATTCCTATATTTTGACAGTAAGCTCGACCATTCCTATATTTTGACAGTAAGCTGACCATTCCTATATTTTGACAGTAAGCTCGACCATTCCTATATTTTGACAGTAAGCTCAACCATTCCTATATTTTGACAGTAAGCTCGACCATTCCTATATTTTGACAGTAAGCTCGACCATTCCTATATTTTGACAGTAAGCTCGACCATTCCTATATTTTGACAGTAAGCTCGACCATTCTATATTTTGACAGTAAGCTCGACCATTCCTATATTTTGACAGTAAGCTAGACCATTCCTATATTTTGACAGTAAGCTCAACCATTCCTATATTTTGACAGTAAGCTCGACCATTCCTATATTTTGACAGTAAGCTAGACCATTCCTATATTTGACAGTAAGCTCAACCATTCCTATATTTTGACAGTAAGCTAGACCATTCCTAATATTTTAACAGTAAGCTCGACCATTCCTATATTTTGACAGTAAGCTCGACCATTCCTAATATTTTAACAGTAAGCTCGACCATTCCTATATTTTGACAGTAAGCTCGACCATTCTAATATTTAACAGTAACTCAACCATTCCTATATTTTGACAGTAAGCTAGACCATTCTATATTTTGACAGTAAGCTCGACCATTCCTATATTTTGACAGTAAGTTAGACCATTCTATATTTTGACAGTAAGCTCGACCATTCCTATATTTTGACAGTAAGCTCGACCATTCTATATTTTGACAGTAAGCTCGACCATTCCTATATTTTGACAGTAAGCTTGACCATTCCTATATTTTGACAGTAAGCTCGACCATTCCTATATTTTGACAGTAAGCTCGACCATCCTATATTTTGACAGTAAGCTCGACCATTCTATATTTTGACAGTAAGCTAGACCATTCCTATATTTTGACAGTAAGCTCGACCATTCCTATATTTTGACAGTAAGTTAGACCATTCCTATATTTTGACAGTAAGCTCGACCATTCTATATTTTGACAGTAAGCTCGACCATTCCTATATTTTGACAGTAAGCTTGACCATTCCTATATTTGACAGTAAGCTAGACCATTCCTATATTTTGACAGTAAGCTCGACCATTCCTATATTTTGACAGTAAGCTCGACCATTCCTATATTTTGACAGTAAGCTCGACCATTCCTATATTTTGACATAAGCTCTACCATTCCTATATTTTGACAGTAAGCTAGACCATTCCTATATTTTGACAGTAAGCTCGACCATTCCTATATTTTGACAGTAAGCTCGACCATTCCTATATTTTGACAGTAAGCTCGACCATTCCTATATTTTGACAGTAAGCTCGACCATTCCTATATTTTGACAGTAAGTCAACCATTCCTATATTTGACAGTAAGCTCGACCATTCCTATATTTTGACAGTAAGTTAGACCATTCCTATATTTTGACAGTAAGCTCGACCATTCCTATATTTGACAGTAAGCTCGACCATTCCTATATTTTGACAGTAAGCTCGACCATTCTATATTTTGACAGTAAGTTAACCATTCCTATATTTTGACAGTAAGCTGGACCATTCCTATATTTTGACAGTAAGTCAACCATTCCTATATTTTGACAGTAAGCTCGACCATTCCTATATTTTGACAGTAAGCTCGACCATTCCTATATTTTGACAGTAAGCTCGACCATTCCTTATTTTGACAGTAAGCTCGACCATTCCTATATTTTGACAGTAAGCTAGACCATTCCTATATTTTGACAGTAAGCTCGACCATTCTATTTTGACAGTAAGCTCGACCATTCCTATATTTTGACAGTAAGCTCGACCATTCCTATATTTTGACAGTAAGCTCGACCATTCCTATATTTTGACAGTAAGCTCGACCATTCCTATATTTTGAACTAAGCTCGACCATTCCTATATTTTGACAGTAAGCTCGACCATTCCTATATTTTGACAGTAAGCTCGACCATTCCTATATTTTGACAGTAAGCTCAACCATTCCTATATTTTGACAGTAAGCTCAGACCATTCCTATATTTTGACAGTAAGCTCAACCATTCCTATATTTTGACAGTAAGCTCGACCATTCCTATATTTTGACAGTAAGCTCGACCATTCCTATATTTTGACAGTAAGTTAGACCATTCCTATATTTTGACAGTAAGCTCAACCATTCCTATATTTTGACAGTAAGCTCGACCATTCCTATATTTTGACAGTAAGCTCGACCATTCCTATATTTCGACAGTAAGCTCAACCATTCCTATATTTTGACAGTAAGCTAGACCATTCTAATATTTAACAGTAAGCTCAACCATTCCTATATTTTGACAGTAAACCCGACCATTCTAATATTTTAACAGTAAGCTCGACCATTCCTATATTTTGACAGTAAGTTGACCATTCCTATTCGACAGTAAGCTCAAGACCATTCCTATATTTTGACAGTAAGCTCGACCATTTAATATTTTAACAGTAAACTCGACCATTCCTATATTTTGACAGTAAGCTAGACCATTCTAATATTTTGACAGTAAGCTCGACCATTCCTATATTTTGACAGTAAATTAACCATTCTATATTTTGACAGTAAGCTCGACCATTCTATATTTTGACAGTAAGCTCGACCATTCCTATATTTTGACAGTAAGTTCGACCATTCCTATATTTTGACAGAAAGGTCAACCATACCTATATTTTGACAGTAAGCTCGACCATTCTTATATTTTGACAGTAAGCTAGACCATTCCTATATTTTGACAGTAAGCTTGACCATTCCTATATTTTGACAGTAAGTTAGACCATTCCTATATTTTGACAGTAAGCTCGACCATTCCTATATTTTGACAGTAAGCTCGACTATTTAATATTTTAACAGTAAGCTCGACCATTCCTATATTTTGACAGTAAGCTAGACATTCCTATATTGACAGTAAGCTGACCATTCCTATATTTTGACAGTAAGCTCGACCATTCCTATATTTTGACAGTAAGCTCGACCATTCCTATATTTTGACAGTAAGCTCGACCATTCCTATATTTTGACAGTAAGCTAGACCATTCCTAATATTTTGACAGTAAGCTCGACCATTCCTATATTTTGACAGTAAGCTAGACCATTCCTTATATTTGACAGTAAGCTCGACCATTCCTATATTTTGACAGTAAGCTAGACCATTCTATATTTGACAGTAAGCTCGACCATTCCTATATTTTGACAGTAAGCTCGACCATTCCTATATTTTGACAGTAAGCTCGACCATTCCTATATTTTGACAGTAAGCTCGACCATTCCTATATTTTGAAGTAAGCTCGACCATTCCTATATTTTGACAGTAAGTTAGACCATTCCTATATTTTGACAGTAAGCTCGACCATTCCTATATTTTGACAGTAAGCTCGACCATTCCTATATTTTGACAGTAAGCTCGACCATTCCTATATTTTGACAGTAAGCTCGACCATTCCTATATTTTGACAGTAAGCTAGACCATTCCTATATTTTGACAGTAAGCTCGACCATTCCTCTATTTTGACAGTAAGCTCGACCATTCCTATATTTTGACAGTAAGCTAGACCATTCCTATATTTTGACAGTAAGCTCGACCATTCCTATATTTTGACAGTAAGCTCGACCATTCCTATATTTTGACAGTAAGCTCGACCATTCCTATATTTTGACAGTAAGCTCGACCATTCCTATATTTTGACAGTAAGCTCGACCATTCCTATATTTTGACAGTAAGCTCGACCATTCCCTATTTTGACAGTAAGCTAGACCATTCCTATATTTTGACAGTAAGCTCAACCATTCCTATATTTTGACAGTAAGCTAGACCATTCCTATATTTTGACAGTAAGCTCGACCATTCCTATATTTTGACAGTAAGTTAGACCATTCCTATATTTGACAGTAAGCTCAACCATTCCTATATTTTGACAGTAGCTCGACCATTACTATATTTTGACAGTAAGCTAGACCATTCCTATATTTCGAGAGTAAGCTCAACCATTCCTATATTTTGACAGTAAGCTAGACCATTCTAATACTTTAACATTAAGCTCAACCATTCCTATATTTTGACAGTAAACCCGACCATTCTAATATTTTAACAGTAAGCTCGACCATTCCTATATTTTGACAGTAAGTTCGACCATTCCCCTATTCGACAGTAAGCTCAACCATTCCTATATTTTGACAGTAAGCTCGACCATTTAATATTTTAACAGTAAACTCGACCATTCCTATATTTTGATAGTAAGCTAGACCATTCTAATATTTTGAAGTAAGCTCGACCATTCCTATATTTTGACAGTAATTAGACCATTCTTATATTTTGACAGTAAGCTCGACCATTACTATATTTTGACAGTAAGCTCGACAATTCCTATATTTTGACAGTAAGTTCGACCATTCCTATATTTCGACAGAAAGGTCAACCATACCTATATTTTGATAGTAAGCTCGACCATTCTTATATTTTGACAGTAAGCTAGACCATTCCTATATTTTGACAGTAAGCTTGACCATTCCTATATTTTGACAGTAAGTTAGACCATTCCTATATTTTGACAGCAAGCTCGACCATACTTATATTTTGACACTAAGCTCGACTATTTTAATATTTTAACAGTAAGCTCGACCATTCCTATATTTTGACAGTAAGCTAGACCATTCCTATATTTTGACAGTAAGCTCGACCATTCCTATATTTTGACAGTAAGCTCGACCATTCCTATATTTTGACAGTAAGCTAGACCATTCCTATATTTTGACAGTAAGCTCGACCATTCCTATATTTTGACAGTAAGTTAGACCATTCCTAATATTTCGACAGTAAGCTCGACCATTCCTATATTTTGACAGTAAGCTAGACCATTCCTATATTTGACAGTAAGCTCAACCATTCCTATATTTTGACAGTAAGCTAGACCATTCTATATTTTGACAGTAAGCTCAACCATTCCTATATTTTGACAGTAAGCTCGACCATTCTATATTTTGACAGTAAGCTCGACCATTCCTATATTTTGACAGTAAGCTCGACCATTCTATATTTTGACAGTAAGCTCGACCATTCCTATATTTTGACAGTAAGTTAGACCATTCCTATATTTTGACAGTAAGCTCGACCATTCTATATTTTGACAGTAAGCTCGACCATTCCTATATTTTGATAGTAAGCTCGACCATTCCTATATTTTGACAGTAAGCTCGACCATTCCTATATTTTGACAGTAAGCTCGACCATTCCTATATTTTGACAGTAAGTCGACCATTCTCTATTTTGACAGTAAGCTCGACCATTCCTATATTTTGACAGTAAGCTAGACCATTCCTATATTTTGACAGTAAGCTCGACCATTCCTATATTTTGACAGTAAGCTAGACCATTCCTATATTTTGACAGTAAGCTGACCATTCCTATATTTTGACAGTAAGCTCGACCATTCCTATATTTTAACAGTAAGCTCAACCATTCCTATATTTTGACAGTAAGCTCGACCATTCCTATATTTTGAAGTAAGCTAGACCATTCCTATATTTTGACAGTAAGCTAACCATTCCTATATTTTGACAGTAAGCTGGACCATTCCTATATTTTGACAGTAAGCTCGACCATTCCTATATTTTGACAGTAAGTTAGACCATTCCTATATTTCGACAGTAAGCTCAACCATTCCTATATTTTGACAGTAAGCTCGACCATTCCTATATTTTGACAGTAAGTTAGACCATTCCTATATTTTGACAGTAAGCTCGACCATTCCTATATTTTGACAGTAAGCTAGACCATTCCTATATTTGACAGTAAGCTCAACCATTCCTATATTTTGACAGTAAGCTCGACCATTCTAATATTTTGACAGTAAGCTCGACCATTCCTATATTTTGACAGTAAGTTCGACCATTCCTATTTTCGACAGTAAGCTCAGACCATTCCTATATTTTGACAGTAAGCTCGACCATTCCTATATTTTGACAGTAAGCTCGACCATTCCTATATTTTGACAGTAAGCTAGACCATTCCTATATTTTGACAGTAAGCTCGACCATTCCTATATTTTGACAGTAAGTTAGACCATTCTATATTTTGACAGTAAGCTCGACCATTCCTATATTTTGACAGTAAGCTCGACCATTCTATATTTTGACAGTAAGCTCGACCATTCCTATATTTTGACAGTAAGCTCGACCATTCCTATATTTTGACAGTAAGCTCGACCATTCCTATATTTTGACAGTAAGTCAACCATCCTATATTTTGATAGTAAGCTCGACCATTCCTATATTTTGACAGTAAGCTAGACCATTCCTATATTTTGACAGTAAGCTTGACCATTCCTATATTTTGACAGTAAGCTCAACCATTCCTATATTTTGACAGAAAGCTCAACCATTACCTATATTTTGATAGTAAGCTCGACCATTCCTATATTTTGAAGTAAGCTAGACCATTCCTATATTTTGACAGTAAGCTGACCATTCCTATATTTTGACAGTAAGCTCAACCATTCCTATATTTTGACAGTAAGCTCGACCATTCCTATATTTTGACAGTAAGCTCGACCATTCCTATATTTTGACAGTAAGCTCGACCATTCCTATATTTTGACAGTAAGCTCGACCATTCCTATATTTTGACAGTAAGCTCGACCATTCTATATTTTGACAGAAAGCTCAACCATTCCTATATTTTGACAGTAAGCTCGACCATTCTATATTTTGACAGTAAGCTCGACCATTCCTATATTTTGACAGTAAGTTCGACCATTCCTATATTTTGACAGTAAGCTCGACCATTCCTATATTTTGACAGTAAGCTCGACCATTCTATATTTTGACAGTAAGCTCGACCATTCCTATATTTTGACAGTAAGCTGACCATTCCTATATTTTGACAGTAAGCTAGACCATTCCTATATTTTGACAGTAAGTCAACCATCCTATATTTTGATAGTAAGCTCGACCATTCCTATATTTTGACAGTAAGCTCGACCATTCCTATATTTTGACAGTAAGCTCGACCATTCCTATATTTTGACAGTAAGCTCAACCATTCCTATATTTTGACAGTAAGCTCGACCATTCTATATTTTGACAGTAAGCTAGACCATTCCTATATTTTGACAGTAAGCTGACCATTCCTATATTTTGACAGTAAGCTAGACCATTCCTATATTTTGACAGTAAGCTCGACCATTCCTATATTTTGACAGTAAGCTCGACCATTCCTATATTTTGACAGTAAGCTCGACCATTCCTATATTTTGACAGTAAGCTCGACCATTCCTATTTTGACAGTAAGCTCAACCATTCCTATATTTTGACAGTAAGCTCGACCATTCCTATATTTTGACAGTAAGCTCGACCATTCCTATATTTTGACAGTAAGCTCGACCATTCCTATATTTTGACAGTAAGCTCGACCATTCCTATATTTTGACAGTAAGTTAGACCATTCCTATATTTGACAGTAAGCTCGACCATTCCTATATTTTGACAGTAAGCTCGACCATTCCTATATTTTGACAGTAAGCTCGACCATTCCTATATTTTGACAGTAAGCTCGACCATTCCTATATTTTGACAGTAAGCTCGACCATTCCTATATTTTGACAGAAAGCTCAACCATACCTATATTTTGACAGTAAGCTCGACCATTCCTATATTTTGACAGTAAGCTAGACCATTCCTATATTTTGACAGTAAGCTGACCATTCCTATATTTTGACAGTAAGCTCGACCATTCCTATATTTTGACAGTAAGCTCGACCATTCCTATATTTTGACAGTAAGCTCGACCATTCCTATATTTTGACAGTAAGCTAGACCATTCCTATATTTTGACAGTAAGCTCGACCATTCTATATTTTGACAGTAAGCTCGACCATTCCTATATTTTAACAGTAAGCTAGACCATTCCTATATTTTGACAGTAAGCTCGACCATTCCTATATTTTGACAGTAAGCTCGACCATTCCTATATTTTGACAGTAAGCTCGACCATTCCTATATTTTGACAGTAAGCTCGACCATTCCTATATTTTGACAGTAAGCTCAACCATTCCTATATTTTGACAGTAAGCTCAACCATTCCTATATTTTGACAGTAAGCTAGACCATTCCTATATTTTGACAGTAAGCTCAACCATTCCTATATTTTGACAGTAAGCTAGACCATTCCTATATTTTGACAGTAAGCTCGACCATTCCTATATTTTGACAGTAACTAGACCATTCCTATATTTTCGACAGTAAGCTCAACCATTCCTATATTTTGACAGTAAGCTCGACCATTACTATATTTTGACAGTAAGAAGACCATTCCTATATTTCGAGTAAGCTCAACCATTCCTATATTTTGACAGTAAGCTAGACCATTCTAATACTTTAACATTAAGCTCAACCATTCCTATATTTTGACAGTAAACCCGACCATTCTAATATTTTAACAGTAAGCTCGACCATTCCTATATTTTGACAGTAAGTTCGACCATTCCCCTATCTCGACAGTAAGCTCAACCATTCCTATATTTTGACAGTAAGCTCGACCATTGAATATTTTAACAGTAAACTCGACCATTCCTATATTTTGATAGTAAGCTAGACCATTCTAATATTTTAGAAGTAAGCTCGACCATTCCTATATTTTGACAGTAAGTTAGACCATTCTTATATTTTGACAGTAAGCTCGACCATTACTATATTTGACAGTAAGCTCGACAATTCCTATATTTTGACAGTAAGTTCGACCAATCCTATATTTTGACAGAAAGGTCAACCATACCTATATTTTGATAGTAAGCTCGACTATTCTTATATTTTGACAGTAAGCTAGACCATTCCTATATTTTGACAGTAAGCTTGACCATTCCTATATTTTGACAGTAAGTTAGACCATTCCTAAATTTTGACAGCAAGCTCGACCATACTTATATTTTGACACTAAGCTCGACTATTTTAATATTTTAACATTAAGCTCGACCATTCCTATATTTTGACAGTAAGCTAGATCATTCCTATATTTGACAGTAAGCTCGACCATTCCTATATTTTGACAGTAAGCTCGACCATTCCTATATTTTGACAGTAAGCTAGACCATTCCTATATTTTGACAGTAAGCTCGACCATTCCTATATTTTGACAGTAAGCTCGACCATTCCTATATTTTGACAGTAAGCTAGACCATTCCTATATTTTGACAGTAAGCTAGACCATTCCTATATTTTGACAGTAAGCTCAGACCATTCCTATATTTTGACAGTAAGCTCGACCATTCCTATATTTTGACAGTAAGCTCGACCATTCCTATATTTTGACAGTAAGCTCGACCATTCCTATATTTTGACAGTAAGCTCGACCATTCCTATATTTTGAAGTAAGCTCGACCATTCCTATATTTTGACAGTAAGCTAGACCATTCCTATATTTTGACAGTAAGCTAGACCATTCCTATATTTTGACAGTAAGCTCGACCATTCCTATATTTTGACAGTAAGCTCGACCATTCTATATTTTGACAGTAAGCTCGACCATTCCTATATTTTGACAGTAAGCTCGACCATTCCTATATTTTGACAGTAAGCTCGACCATTCCTATATTTTGACAGTAAGCTAGACCATTCCTATATTTTGACAGTAAGCTCGACCATTCCTATATTTTGACAGTAAGCTCGACCATTCCTATATTTTGACAGTAAGCTCGACCATTCCTATATTTTGACAGTAAGCTAGACCATTCCTATATTTTGACAGTAAGCTCGACCATTCCTATATTTTGACAGTAAGCTCGACCATTCCTATATTTTGACAGTAAGCTCGACCATTCCTATATTTTGACAGTAAGCTAGACCATTCCTATATTTTGACAGTAAGCTCGACCATTCCTATATTTTGACAGTAAGCTAGACCATTCCTATATTTTGACAGTAAGCTCGACCATTCCTATATTTTGACAGTAAGCTAGACCATTCCTATATTTTGACAGTAAGCTCAACCATTCCTATATTTTGACAGTAAGCTCGACCATTCCTATATTTTGACAGTAAGCTCGACCATTCCTATATTTTGATAGTAAGCTAGACCATTCCTATATTTTGACAGTAAGCTAACCATTCCTATATTTTGACAGTAAGCTCGACCATTCTATATTTTGACAGTAAGCTCGACCATTCTATATTTTGACAGTAAGCTCAACCATTCCTATATTTTGACAGTAAGCTCGACCATTCCTATATTTTGACAGTAAGCTCGACCATTCCTATATTTTGACAGTAAGCTCGACCATTCCTATATTTTGACAGTAAGCTCGACCATTCCTATATTTTGACAGTAAGCTCGACCATTCTAATATTTTAACAGTAAGCTCGACCATTCCTATATTTTGACAGTAAGCTAGACCATTCCTATATTTTGACAGTAAGCTCGACCATTCCTATATTTTGACAGTAAGTCGACCATTCTATATTTTGACAGTAAGCTCGACCATTCTATATTTTGACAGTAAGCTCGACCATTCCTATATTTTGACAGTAAGCTCGACCATTCCTATATTTTGACAGTAAGCTCGACCATTCCTATATTTTGACAGTAAGCTCGACCATTCCTATATTTTGACAGTAAGCTCGACCATTCCTATATTTTAACAGTAAGCTCGACCATTCCTATATTTTGACAGTAAGCTAGACCATTCCTATATTTTGACAGTAAGTCAACCATCCTATATTTTGACAGTAAGCTCGACCATTCCTATATTTTGACAGTAAGCTCGACCATTCCTATATTTTGACAGTAAGCTCGACCATTCCTATATTTTGACAGTAAGCTCGACCATTCCTATATTTTGACAGTAAGCTCGACCATTCCTATATTTTGACAGTAAGCTCGACCATTCCTATATTTTGACAGTAAGCTCGACCATTCCTATATTTTGACAGTAAGCTAGACCATTCCTATATTTTGACAGTAAGCTCGACCATTCCTATATTTTGACAGTAAGCTCGACCATTCTATATTTTGACAGTAAGCTCGACCATTCCTATATTTTGACAGTAAGCTCGACCATTCCTATATTTTGACAGTAAGCTAGACCATTCCTATATTTTGACAGTAAGCTCGACCATTCCTATATTTTGACAGTAAGCTCGACCATTCCTATATTTTGACAGTAAGCTCGACCATTCCTATATTTTGACAGTAAGCTCGACCATTCCTATTTTGAAGTAAGCTCAACCATTCCTATATTTTGACAGTAAGCTCGACCATTCCTATATTTTGACAGTAAGCTGACCATTCCTATATTTTGACAGTAAGCTCGACCATTCCTATATTTTGACAGTAAGCTAGACCATTCCTATATTTGACAGTAAGCTAGACCATTCCTATATTTTGACAGTAAGCTCGACCATTCCTATATTTTGACAGTAAGCTAGACCATTCCTATATTTTGACAGTAAGCTCGACCATTCCTATATTTTGACAGTAAGCTAGACCATTCCTATATTTTGACAGTAAGCTCAACCATTCCTATATTTTGACAGTAAGCTCGACCATTCCTATATTTTGACAGTAAGCTCGACCATTCCTATATTTTGACAGTAAGCTCGACCATTCCTATATTTTGACAGTAAGCTCGACCATTCCTATATTTTGACAGTAAGCTCGACCATTCCTATATTTTGACAGTAAGCTCGACCATTCCTATATTTTGACAGTAAGCTGACCATTCCTATATTTTGACAGTAAGCTCAACCATTCCTATATTTTGACAGTAAGTTAGACCATTCCTATATTTTGACAGTAAGCTCAACCATTCCTATATTTTGACAGTAAGCTCGACCATTCTAATATTTTAACAGTAAGCTCTACCATTCCTATATTTTGACAGTAAGCTGACCATTCCTATATTTTGACAGTAAGCTCGACCATTCCTATATTTTGACAGTAAGCTCGACCATTCCTATATTTTGACAGTAAGCTCGACCATTCCTATATTTTGACAGTAAGCTCGACCATTCCTATATTTTGACAGTAAGCTAGACCATTCCTATATTTTGACAAAGCTCAACCATTCCTATATTTTGACAGTAAGCTCGACCATTCCTATATTTTGACAGTAAGCTCGACCATTCCTATATTTTGACAGTAAGTTAGACCATTCCTATATTCGACAGTAAGCTCGACCATTCCTATATTTTGACAGTAAGCTCGACTATTCCTATATTTTGACAGTAAGCTCGACCATTCCTATATTTTGACAGTAAGCTCGACCATTCCTATATTTTGACAGTAAGTTAGACCATTCCTATATTTTGACAGTAAGCTAACCATTCCTATATTTTGACAGTAAGCTCGACCATTTATATTTTGACAGTAAGCTCGACCATTCCTATATTTTGACAGTAAGTCAACCAATCCTATATTTTGACAGTAAGCTCGACCATTCCTATATTTTGACAGTAAGCTCGACCATTCCTATATTTTGACAGTAAGCTCGACCATTCCTATATTTTGACAGTAAGCTAGACCATTCCTATATTTTGACAGTAAGTCAACCATTCCTATATTTTGACAGTAAGCTCGACCATTCCTATATTTTGACAGTAAGCTCGACCATTCCTATATTTTGACAGTAAGCTCGACCATTCCTATATTTTGACAGTAAGCTAGACCATTCCTATATTTTGACAGTAAGCTCGACCATTCCTATATTTTGACAGTAAGCTCGACCATTCCTATATTTTGACAGTAAGCTCAACCATTCCTATATTTTGACAGTAAGCTCGACCATTCCTATATTTTGACAGTAAGCTCGACCATTCCTATATTTTGACAGTAAGCTCGACCATTCCTATATTTTGACAGTAAGCTATACCATTCCTATATTTTGACAGTAAGTCAACCATTACCTATATTTTGATAGTAAGCTCGACCATTCCTATATTTTGACAGTAAGCTCGACCATTCCTATATTTTGACAGTAAGCTCGACCATTCC
>NC_090747.1:32185357-32193923 GCF_036898095.1 Palaemon carinicauda | reverse complement strand
GGGACAAGAGTAGGTTGTGACTCAAGCGCGAGATGAATGTAACTGAGTAACTTTATTACAGACACATCGAGTATCTATACACACTAGGTGCCGGTAAGAAGGTCATAAAATTCAAACATGCAATTTCCTGTCAAAGCGGCAACCAGTTCTGTTAACAGTTAACAAAGAAGTAGGCAGACAGGTTAATACAAGTTGCTGTCAGTGTGAAAGGAGAGTGAAGACCCAAAGGATAATGTATACAAAAAAGAAAAATTTTGTTACCATGTACGATCGCCTGACACACGGGTGGTACATGGGTCCCATCTTGAAAATGACATACTGTACATATTACATAGGGAGCCCTGATCTCAAAAGGCGAACTGTATACGGGTCATATGCTAGGAGATAAGCAGGTTCTAGGCGATCAATGGAGACCCAGTCTTCTTTGCCACGAATGTTTAGTAGGAATGCTTTCGGATTGCGTCGGATCACAAGAAAAGGGCCTGTATAATGGGGCATTAGTGGTGGCTTGCTAGTGTCGTTGCGTAGGAAGAGTGCAATGCAGAGTGCAAATCTATCGGTATGTGATGCTTCGCTGGGGGCTTGTAAGTCTGGCCGCATGGAGTAAATTATTCCACGACATGACATATGCACTGGAGATCGTCAGAAGAGGATGCAGACAGAGAAATTTCAGCAGGGACGATCAACGGGTCACCATGCACCATTTCAGCTGTCGAGACAGTGAGGGCGTCTTTAGGAGTGGTCCTTAATCCCAGGAGGACACAGGGAACATGAGTAAACCAGTTGGAGTCCTTGCTGCTTTGAGGGTGAGATGAAAGTGTTTAATCATTCCATTGGCGGCAGGGTTGTAGGCAATTGTCTGATGTAGGGTATTGCCCAGGAGATTCACTAATGATTTCCATAATTGAGAAGTGAAAGTGGTACTGCTGTCAGAAATAATATGCTCAAGGATACCAAATCTTGCCATCCATTCTGAGAGTAAGGCAGATATACATAAGGGTGAAGTTTCAGTTTCCATGGGAATGGCTTCCAGCCAACGATTGAAGCGGTCGATGACAGTAAACAAGTCACAATGTCCTTGTGATGTGGGTCGGGGGCCTACAACGTTGATGTGAATGTAGGTGAAACGACGCTGAGGTTGAGGAAAGGTGCCCACTCCTGAATCCATGTGTTGATGTACTTTGCAAGTTTGGCAAAAATTACAGGCGCGGACCCAATCCATAGCATCCTTAGTAATGCTTTGCCTAATGAACTTAGTCTTCAGCAGTAGAATGGCGCAAGGGATTTTAAAGGTTGTCAATGATATCAAACATTTGTTGGTGCATGGGAGAAGGAATCCATGGTCGCGGTCTACCAGTAGTGACGTCACAGAGGAAGGTAGTGTTGGAGTCGTCGAAGGGGACGTCTTTCCAACAGAGGGATGTGCAGGATGTCCTACATGCTTCATACTCTGGATCCTGTCGTTGGACTCCAGGCAAGGCGTTGTAATCCAATCACAGTTGACAGGGCATCAGCAACGGATTCATTTTCTCGAGGACGTGTTGAAGGTTGCAATTGTATTCAGCAACGGTGGAGAGATGTCGGAGTTGACGGGCAGACCAGGAATCAGACTGTTGAGTGAAGGCCTGCATGAGAGACTTGTGTTCTGTGTGAATGACAAAGGGTGTACCTTCTAAGAAATGGGGAATGTGACGGACTGCCAAGTACAGCGCTAGCAATTCCCAATTGAAGGGAGAATAACCCGATTCTGCATTGGATAGTTTTCTGCTGAAGAAGGACTATGGGCGGGGCGATCCGTTGACCACCTTATCCATTACTGCACCAATAGTGATGTCGTTGGCATTGGTGGAGAGAAGGAGAGTGCCATGTGGGATGGGAAAATCAAGCGCAGCAGTGATTCATAGGGCATTCTTTGCATTGCATAAGGCTGCCTCTTGAAGGGAACACTGCTTCAGGTCTTTTGGCTTGCCTTTGAGGGAGGCGGGGAAAAGAGCAATAGTGCAAGCAATGGCTGGCAAAAAACGGTGATAATAGTTGATCATGCCTAAGATTTCCTATGGTGTTTTGACATTCGAGTGCATGGGGAAGTTCTGAACTGCCGCTACTTTCTCAGGGAGGGGATGGTCTTCTTCAGGAGTGATGCGGTCCTCTAAGACACTGAGCACCCAAGCATTTGTGTCACTGGCTGAACGTTTTGAGGTATACAAAGAGTCTGCGCCAGGATCGAGGGGATCTAGCATTATTTTGGATGTCGTAGTTGGACAAGGTAGACATCATGTTGAACATGCTGCGAGTTTCTAGAGAAGGAAATTGGTGTCTCCATCTGTCTGCTATCAAAGACATGATACCATGGTCTCTTGCATATAATAAGCACAACTATGCCCGGTATCTTAGTACATATTACGCAGAGATGACAAACCAGTCAACGGAGCACCCAGATGCCCGGGAGGACCTCTGGAACGGCGGGTTTTCCATTCAAATTGGACCTGCCAATCCATTTGGAAGGATTCCTGTGGATCAGGTTATTGAGGAGACAGTGAATAAAGACACCCATACACCAGGAGGGACAAAAGGTTTCAGCCTCAGGCCAAGTGCAGTACATAGATACTACCTGACTGCAGAGTACAGAAGTTCATTTCTTGGTTAATGAAAAGTGCACTGAGGAGTAGCCAACCATTTTGCCACCCTGATCTCACTGCATCACGGATGAAGAACGATGGAAGGGCAGTATCAATGCTGGTCAGCATGTTGGATGAAAACTGGACTAATCCATTTGGTATCTCCTCTGAGCTTATCAGCCTCTCCGCAGGAATTATCGCTCGTGACAACATTGCAAAATATTTTTTAGGGGCCAAGGTTAAGGGAACTTTAGCATTTAAAGAATTTTACAATGAAAGGATTGAAATCAGCGCCACCAAGAGATTTTTTGACCCATTAAAGTAACTGAAACTGAAAACAGTCAGTGATATCAAAATGAAGAGTTCTGTGAAAACATAGGGATGGAGTGTCATCATAGCTGCTGACAGAAACCTGTTTGCAAAAATGACACTCATTGGACAGACCAGAAAGCTGGACATGAGGAATGTGCTATCCTATCATCTTGGTCCTACACCTTGGGCATTAGCAAACCCTGAAGGCACCCTACGATAGACCAATAAGGCGCAGCTCTCCAAACGTCTGAGAAAGGATCTTTCACCAACCGATACAATCCCGTCTAATTCAGCTTGCATCATGATAGAATAGCCATTGTACAGAAAATAATGGCTAACAACACAAATGTCTCTTTTGGAGAAACTTCCAAGTCCATCTTCTCTGCGATTTTGAGGGAGGGGAGAGTTAATTGCCGAATTGATGTTGTCTTCAACGTATACAAAGAAAACTCCATTAAGAATGCTGAGCGGGTGAAAAAAGGGTCTGAGGGTGCTATGAGGTTTGGTAAGATTGTATCTGGCCACAGTATGAAGCAGTGGAAGAATTTTCTGCATAATGGAAACAACTAGACCCAACTGATTGAGTTTCTTGTTGATGAATGGAGTAATGATCAAAGTCTACGTGAAAGGCTGGACAAGAAAGAGCTTTTCCTAACACATGGAGATCAATGCATACGAATTAAAAAAGACTCAGTCTCTGACATTCAAGATCTACAGAGCAGTCAGGAGGAGGCAGACACCCGGCTACTTCAACATGCAGAGCACTGTGGCATGTCTGGTGTGGCAACTTTTGTCATTGTATCACCAGACACTCATGTCTTTATTTTGGCTATGGCTTTTACACCAAAGTTAGCATGCCGTGTATATTTCAAAGTGGGCTCATAGATGCGCACTGAATATATAGACGTTAAGAAGGCTTCAGATATTCTCGGTCTCAAAAAATGTGCCTGCTTTCTTGGTCTCCACTCATTCACAGGTTGTGACACTGTGAGCAGCTTTGCCGGCAAGGGCAAAGTCTCAGCTCTCCGTCATCTAAATGATAAAGACCACATGACAACCCTGCAGTCATTTGGCCAATCATGGGACCTATCAAACTAAGCAATCAAACAACTAGAGGCACTAACATGTTCCCTTTATAGTGCCAGGACAACAATTAACAGCATAAATGAGTTGCGTTTCTCCATTTTTTGTTCGAAGAAAGGCGAGGCTAAGTCTTGTCAACTGCCACCATGTGCATCTTCCTTGCTCAATCACTGCAAGAGAGCCAACTATCAGTGTGCCATCTGGAAAAGAAGTTTGGAAAGGAATCCAGATATTCCTTCTCCAGTTGGCCATGGGTGGAGGGTAGACGAAGGAGAGTTAGTGATCGACTGGGGCGACGCACCACCTGCCCCTGAGGCTGTCATGGAATCGATTGCCTGCAACTGTCCAAAGCAGTGCTTGGAGGGGAGTTGTTCTTGCCAACAGAACGGAATGAGGTACACATACCTTTGCAAGTTACAGACATGTAGCACATTGGAGGAAGAGGAGGAGGAGGAGCAGGGGATTATTGAATTTGAAGGTTCATCTGATGAAGACGACACTGATGAAGAATGAGATCAAAAAGTTTACTGATTCAAAGAGGCCGCAAAATATCCCGGGGAGCATGACTTTAGGGTAGGAGATAAGTAGGCCTACAAATGCAGAAAAGCTGCTTGCAAGTATCAACATTTTTGTCTTTGTTGAAAGATATTTTATCATATTTTTATGTTTTATTCTGTCAGATAGAAATAACATGCATTTCCAAAGCTAAGTAGTGTATATGTTTGACCTTGACCCTATGACATTGACCTTTAAATGTCAAAACAGCCCTAGATGAAAAAAAACTCATTCTAACATGATTTTTTCCCTTGGTGGGGAACATCTGTTTGTAAAAATTTTATGAACGAGCAACAAATTGTCATCTTTATGTTTGTAGGTGTTTCATAAAAAAAAAATGGCCTTTTCGAAATATGTGTCAAATACTGTTAAGTACCATACCTCAGATACAAATAAATATAACACTTTTAGGCATAAAATGCAGTTGGACACTTATTATCTTCTATCTAAGCTCATTTCATTGGAAAAATTCCCATTGAGGCAGTAACTGGTGAGATTTTTAAAACAGAGGTACAGATTTTATGCAAGGGCAATATTTTATGACCTTTTGACCTCTAGTGACCTACTTTATTGATATAGTGGAAAAATATATATATAATTTTGTAGAACATAAAATTCCCAACATTTTGAGTGGTAACTTGCATATAATGGACCATTACTTCAAAAGATATTGCAATTTACATTTCCCCTACCCCAAAATTTAGGATTCCATATTGGGACCATTCGTAGATCTTTACGAGGTGATTACTAACACTAAGCTACTCCTCCAAGCTTGGCTTCAGATATTCTTTCTCCAGTTGGCCATGGGTGGAAGGTAGAGTTGATCGCCTGCAACTGTCAAAAGCAGTGCTTGGAGGAGATTCGTTCTTGCCTACAGAACAGAATTAGATGCACATACCTTTGCAAGTTACAGACATATAGCAACATGGAGGGAGAGGAGGAGGATGAGCAGGGAACTATTGAATTTGAAGGCTCATCAGATGATGACGACACTGATGAAGAATGAGATCAAAAGTTTACTGATTCCAAGAGGCGGGAAAATATCCCGGGGAGCATGACTTTAGGGTAGGAGATAAGTAGGCCTACAAATGCGGAAAAATTCTTTGCAAATATCAACATTTTTGTATATGTTGAAAGATGGGTTACCATATTTTTGTGTTGTTCTGTCAGATAGAAGTAACATGCGTTTCCAAAATTAAGTGGTGTATGTGCTTGACCTTGACCCCAGGGCATTGACCTTTAAATGTCAAAACAGTCCTAGATGAAATAAACTCATTCTGATATGATTTTTGTCCTTGGTGGGGAAAATCTGTTTGTAAAATTGCATGAACGATCAACAAATTTTCTTATTTATGTTTGCAGGTGTTTCATTGAAAAATTACCTTTTCCAAATATGTGTCAAATACTGTTAAGTACCATACCTCAGATACAAATAAATATAACACTTTTAGGCATAAAATGCAGTTGGACACTTATTATCTTCTACCTAAGCTCATTTCATTGGAAAAATTCCCATTGATGCAGTAACTGGTGAGATTTTTAAAACAGAGGTACAGATTTTATGCAAGGGCAAAATTGTATGACCTTTTGACCTCTAGTGACCTACTTTATTGATATAGTGGAAAAATATATATATAATTTTGTAGAACATAAAATTCCCAACATTTTGAGTGGTAACTTGCATATAATGGACCATTACTTCAAAAGATATTGCAATTTACATTTCCCCTACCCCAAAATTTAGGATTCCATATTGGGACCATTCGTAGATCTTTACGAGGTGATTACTAACACTAAGCTAGTCCTCCAAGCTTGGTTTCAAACTTCTTTTTCATCTATGGATATTTACCTTTCAAGAAAAAAACAGTGACATTTTGCCACCCCAGGTGGTACCAATCCTTACAATTCTGGAGTCTGGCTCATGGACTATACTGGTAGCTTAGGTTATAGTCAAAGCTACCTATATAGACCTAGTCTCTCGTGGGGTTTCTTCAGGAAGAAGAAATATTGATAAATATATAAGTTAGCGAGTGAGTTGGTGAGTCATCTTCTCTCTTAGAAATATACTTAATTATATCTCTCTATGATAATTATTTTTACTTTTCGAACGGAAATGTTTAATCAGGTTAGACATATTCACCACAGCTATTGTGAGCAGATTCTACAAAAAAAAAAAACGCATTTCTAATAATAATAATAATAATGATAATAATAATAATAATAATAATAATAATAATAATAATAATAATAATAATATGGGTCTGGAGTCTTGACATTATAACATAGTAGGGCATGGCTATATGTCAAATAGCAGCAATCTATATTTGCATCAAATCTTGTAACTTTTAAGGTGTCTATCTGGCCCTAAAGTACGATTTGTTAAATTTCTCCACAGTGTAGGTGTAGTATACACCCTTCATTATTTTCTTTCTGAGCCTATAGATTTATTAAGAATTATATAACCAAAAGCACTAAGTTCAAATCACCTATAATGATAAGGTGAGGACAGGCAAACAGAGCCATTTAAGTTGCGTCTAGCGAAATCCTAAGTAAATATCAAAGGACGTAACTTCTTAAAGACATTAATGAACTATAAGACAGATAATGATTAGGAATAATAATACAAACGTTACATGTTGCGAAAATGGTAGACCACTATAATTGAATAAAATGTATAAGTTTAATTTTATCATCAAAATGCATAGGTCTGTGTAAAAAATAAAACACGCAAATTGCAGTAAAACAATCTGAATAAAGGCAATTTCATCTTTTAAAAATACGTAATATGTTCGTTTCCCTCTGCGGTTGTGTAGCAGGGTTTCTCACTCCCTAGGATGGCATTTGAATCTTTCTACCTCATTGTAATGTTTTAGCGATACATACAAAGTTCTTTCGTCAACTGGTTATGTCTTTATTTTCGGAAATCTGATGAAATACTGCTCAACTAAAGTTAGTTTCCGGTCGTGGTAGGGTAGCTCAAATCATGTGTGACAGATGACTAGACAAGTAGAAGTACTTGTGATACTGTGAGTGTGTCACTGGGACATTGCCAATTAGACCCGGCCCAAAACTATATCTCCAATACGTTCTTTACGTTAAATACATTACTATAGTGGCTAAAAAGTAAGACTCGTTAAATATTTTTGTTCACATTATCAGAATGAAAGATTTTTGAATTGATTTTCTTATAATGAATTAGTTGATATTTTGTTGAAAATATAGCATTAATTCTCTTTAATCATGCTTAATGAGCAATTATTGAGCAAAATTTCAAAATACTTCGTCCCGGGAACCTAGTCTCATTAGAAATGTGAAGAATGAACGAAAATCACTGAATTTGGGTATCACTGGTTTTAGTGTATACTATAAAAACAATTCAAATGTATCTAACTCAGAGAGACTTATGTTATGAAAGTTGGAATCACTAACGAACGTATTTTTAACTTATCGTAATATCAAACCCCAATAAAAAAAATTTCAGAATGAAACATTTATATAACTTGTTTCTGGAATTACAGATATATGCCTGGTAACTATAACTGATGATTTACAATCATTCTATGAGCATTTATAAACCTTCCTCTATTCATCCTTCAAAATTTTGTCATTTTAGTGTTTGAAAAAGTAATTTATTCCAAGAACTGTTGAAGTGACTTGATTTAAAAATAATAGATGCATTAGTAATTTTCTTCATCCTTTATATATATATATATATATATATATATATATATATATATATATATATATATATATATATATATATATATATATATATATATACATACATATATATATATATATATATATATATATATATATATATTTATATATATATAAATATATATATATATATATATATATATATATATATATATATATATATATATATATATATACATATACACATATATATATATATACATATATATATATATATATATATATATATATATATATACATATATATATATATATATATATATATATATATATATATA
>NC_090747.1:32157857-32172857 GCF_036898095.1 Palaemon carinicauda | reverse complement strand
ACTAAAAGAGAAGAAGGGACAAAGAAAAAGAATAACTCTCAGGGAAAGGATAACATTAAGGAGAATCTCTCCATTATCACAAGTTAGCCTTTTATATCTTTTTTTTTTTTTGTAAGAATTTGATGGCACTGATGGTAATAGCAGTGCGCGTGTGTGTGTGCTCTTGCACGCATAACATAAAGAATAGCAGCAACCCATACAGTAATCCGGGGACGCCATTAGTTTCCTCAAGAAACCCTCCCTCTACACATTGTCTAAATCTCCTTGGCCAATAACAACTCATTGTTGCCATGTCATTGGCCGAGGGTCACCTGATTGTTTTTTTTTTTTTATTTATTTATTTTTTTTTTTTTTTGTCCTTTCGAGCAGTAAACATTTGCACAACATATAAACCACCAAGAAGACCATTCCTCCCAAACAGATATATCTTCGATCATACACAGCAACATTCCCACTTGTATAATGGAAGATTTGAATGCAAGACACCCTTTCGTAAGTCACCCAGACTCAAATACAATAGGCAATGCTATGAATCAACACATAAATAACAATCTTATAACATATATAGGTTCAATGTTCAACACAATGGCTAACAAACTAGATAAACAATACACCAGCAGACCTGTCATAATACTTAAAAGCCTTAGGGCACACCTAAACTTTAATATATCACCAGGTCCGATTACAGCATTTGATCACATACCACTCATATGTAAACTCTCAGCTAAACCAATAGTCAAAGAATTAAAAAACAGATGAAATATTGATAAAGCTAACTAGGAAATCTTTAAAGATAATGTACCTAGGAAAATAGCCACATAGTAACAAGAAACAGATCTGAACAACGATGAAACCACAACACAAAATACAATAAACTCAGCAATAAGCAAATAGATGTCTGACATTTTCAAATCAATTAAAACAGTTTCTCAAATAAAGAGAATATCATACTATGAACACACCACAGATAGCAACTACTTAAAACTACTTACACAACAATTCAATTCCTTACAATAAAAAACACATAGGTGGAGAAGGGTAACCTACACCCTAATAAGACACATTCAAAATGAAATAATTGTAGAATCCAGCAGATTAAACAGAGAAAACTGCAACAGCATATTAATCAAACTAGGTCATATATACGAAGACCCAGAATAATTCTGGGAAAATCTAACAAAGACTGTTGGGAAAACCCTAAATAGGAATACCCTACTTAATAAACAATAATGGTGATAATGTAGAAGACACCGAAGATCAAATTAAATTACTAACAGAAACATGGACAAGTACATTCAAATTCACAAAAGACAATGCATATTTCGAAGGAGACACAGAAACAAAAGTCCTCAAATTCCTACAAGGAAATAGGGAACGAATAATCCCCTAACAAAACCCAGATCTGCAAAGACTGGACGAGGACAACCACTTAACAGCAGACATTAAAATGCACGAGATAATTAAAGCAATGAAATCATTTAACCACAGAACACCAGGTAAAAGTGGCATAAATAAGTTAATACTATCAAAACTACACTATGGTGGCATAGAGAAGACTCCAACACATTTTAAACCTTACTCTCTCAATGGGATATAACCCAAAACCAAACAAAGAAGGAATTCTCAAACCAGAAAAAGTCCCTAAACTGCCAGCAAATAGAAAGCCAATCGGTCTGCTGGATTGCCGGGAAAATTGTTTGAGAAAATCACAAACACTAGACCAACGAGATTCCTAGAAAATAACAAGATATTCAACAAACACCAACACGGTTTCAGAACAGGAAGAAGCACTGAAACTGTCCTTATGACAATTTACGAAACTATAACCATGAACCAGCTAAATAAAGAACACTTGCAATGTCATCTGCAGAGATATCTTAAAGGCATTTAACAAAGTACGGTACGATGGCCTCAAATATAACATACACCAATTAGAACTACCAATAATAATGGGAAAAAAATCCTCTAGAGCAACATAAAAGACATAACTGTCAGAATACGTAGCAGAGATGGGAAACTGGGAGAAGCAATAAATATACAAATTGGTGTACTGCAGGGGGCTACTATCCCCTACACTTTTTTATAATCTATGCAGGTGACATGCCAACCATCCCCGATTATGCCATAAATTACGCCTATGCAGATTATATAACACAAGTAATAATGCATCCTACTAACTCAAAAGGATTTCTGAAAATAAAAACAGAAAGAGAGATCCGCAGATTGAATGATTATGAAAACAAGTGGAAAATAAAAACAAATAGCAACAAATTTCAACTCTTAGCAATATCACAAAATAAACCAGCACCAATAACAGTAAACAACATGAATATTCCATTTAAGAACAAAGGTAAAATCCTTGGTCCCTCTATCAAAACAACTGTCATAAGCTACCATATCAAACCAAAACTCCAACTGGCCAAACATAAAAAAGAGCATTAAAACGCTTCAAACTTTTGGATAAAACTACTTTTATTCGAATATCCAATAGCACCAACATGCACAAGGGCTCAAACAAAGATGAAAACTATACAAATACTCAAATATGGAAACATAAGAAACATAAATGGCCTGAACCATAATAACAATAACAATAATGATAAATAAAAATAACGAAACACTTAACAACATACACAATCTCGATCCAGTAAACGTCATATTCCACAGAAGAGCCACACAAGCCTGGGGAAGATTAAAAAACATTTACCCAGAACATGTAACAACAAGTGAGGAAATACCAAACACAGAGAACGACCATTCCTGGTGGAAAAAGAAGCGCCATACATAGATCAGGATGAACAAAATCCGGAGTGATAAAATAAACCTATAAAACAAAAGTAGACAGGCATAAATAAATAAAAAAGCCACAGAAAAGGAATAAACAGGAATACATAAGTCCCTTGGAGGATAGCAAGAGAACTCACCTCCTGGAAATCCACAAGGCATGATGTCACAGCGAAAAACCTTACAAAGCCATTTGGTTTGCCCAAATCTTTTCACCTCCCACTATACTTCACTTTAACACTTTCCCCTCAAATCCGTACGATACTAACTATCGCCTCTCTCCTCCCCTACCTCTCCTATCCCCTTATACTGTAGCTGTAGAGCAGATAACCAGACCACAACCTTGTAGAGAACCAATCAGCACAGATAACGCCACCCATATCCTAATAGAGAACCAATCAGCGCAGAAGGAAGCGGAGTAACCACCATTAGTATTACAAATGTATCGTATAATCGAGAGTAAAGACCAGGATCCGTACAGTGTAAAGACGGTTGGACTTTGCCTTTGTAAATAAACACCGCACTGATACCTGAATATAATGTTCTGCAAATCTGTACAGCAATAATAACAATTATGATAATGGTGATGACAGTAATAGTAATCATAATAACAGTGATCTTACCAGATGGAATGGCTATAGTAAAACTATTCTGTCGTGGCCGCTGAGATGATTTCTGACTCACTGTAGAGCGTACTCGTCTCAAAATAATTCAACCAATTTAAGGAAAAATTAACACTGTACTTAGACACTAGGCATCCAAACGGAGTGAAACTGATAAAGCGTAGCCGCTTTATGACAGATGTTCTTCTTTATAGACTAATCTCATAGGATTAACAAGAGATTAAATCCCGTCTCTCTCTCTCTCTCTCTCTCTCGTTATTCTTGACGATTATATATATTTCATAAGATAAGGTTTTCATTTTCATAATGATAATTAGAACTATCTATGTTTTTTTCAATATTTAACTTAGCCGGTGATTATATAGCTGCAACTCTGTTGCTCGACAGACAACTCTACGGAAAAACTCGCCAGCGATCGCTACACAGGTTGCGGGTGTGCCCAACAGTGCCATCTGTCGACCAGATACCCAGCTCTCAATGTAAACAAAGACTCAATTTTCTCTCTGTCGAGGTGTCGACAAGACGTACTTTACTCGCTGTTGCTAAACTGGAGTTTTTCACATCTAATTGGTGAAGTACTATATTCTAGTTTTGAGCTTTCGCAATGCAGGTGTTTTATCTTCATCTTAAATCTTGAACTCGTTTTGGATAGATTTAATTATGGTGACAAAGAGAGTATGGACTTTCTTTCACTTTTAAATGGCCGACCCTTCCCGTAGACGGAAGTGTGTTTAGGCTTTTAGTAATTATCTTATCACGTTATAAATTAATTATAGATTTTCCTCTATATATTTTATATCTCTCCGCCTTTATTAGGCCTCTTCGATTAACTTTCCATTTATTATAAACATATAAAAATAAATTTTAATGTTTTGTTTATATGCGACCTTTCCTGAGAGTAGGCGGTCCTAACTTGGAAACCGAAGTTAATCAACGTTGAGCCTTTTATATCGTAATTAGCTTTTAAAGAGCTAAGGATTTAAAACTTTTTAAATGTAATATGAAAGAATTTCTTTGATAGTCTTCGTACTGTTTTCAAAGATGAACTAACGTTTAGTTTATTTATGCTATGCAGTTGTTGACGTTCAGGACGTTCAACATGCGCTCTATCGTTACGATAGAGAGAGAGTGTATCACGGTTTCACTTTGCAGTAAGAGTAAATGGATTCTGACGTTTTGTTCATTCTTTCTTAGCTTAAATGTTTTAAATTCTATTTTAAAGGAACTTTTTAATTGAAAAACCTTTCAGTTTTTTCCTTTAGTCAAATAACATGTTTTTTTGACGAAATATAATTGGGCTCTTCTCTTAGGTGCGAAATCAAGAGAGAAAGAGAGAGAGAGATAGAGACGGAGGGAGAGAGAGGAGAGAAAACGTTCCGTTCAAGCGGGTAACGTTGTTCTCGAGTTACTCTCGTCCCTAGTCTCTGTACGGGGAGGAAGGATAAAACGTTTTTAGTTTTTTATTCTCGTCCCCAGGCTATGTGCGGTGAGAGATTGAAAACGCAGTTTATAGAACTAGTGTTTAGTCTCTTTCCCAGCCACTGATTTTTTTATCTTAAAATATGTTTTCTGTTTTTTGCTGGTATTAATGAGCTTGCATTATACGACTGATTTTGCAATTACTACCTTTTAATGAAGGGTAGAATTGCGTGTTTCAGGTAGAAATCAGTAAAAGTTTTGATTTCAGTGATATAAGTGCAAAACAGAAAATCGAAGTGATAAAGTGATATGCGCAAAAGTGTTACAGTGTTGCGTCCGAGGGTTCGTCTGTTCGTGCCTGTCGTTCAGCTAGTCCGGGACCTCTTGCATGCTCCCAAGCCCAGGGGAGAAGTAATGTCAAACGACTTATGGGTTCGAGAGGCTTTGATCAACGAACAGACGTTTTCCCTCTATGGTATCGGGTGTATCTTACCAAGATCTCCCCTACCATTAGACGAGAGAGACGTTTCTCCTCGTCATCCGAAGGCTTTTCGCATAAGAAACCTGTCACAAGGTTTCGAAGCCCTTAAGCGAAAGTCAGTCCTTTCAGGACAGGTCCAGCGTCCTGGTTACAGCCATTAGGACAGCTCTGACCCTATGCAGTCATCGGATAACTGCTCGCCGCCTAACAAAAGCGTAACACAGACTCCGAGAGTCTTTTTTGTTGGCAAAGTGTTGCGGTCACAGACGTTACCCTCGTCTCTTACCACAACCATTTCCGTTGATCCTTAATGGGTTGTATGGCAAGACATGCAGTATATGCTTGCCTCCCTTATGGAAGACTATTCTGCCGATTAGTCCGTTGAGTCTAGCCGTTTATCTTATCGATATCCTGGCTTTCAGCCAACCTAACGTTCCTTTGTGCTTACTGTTGACGGTGGCGTAGCTAAGTCACGTCAGTCAGGTTGTTTAGAACCACACTCGATGCGGTCTCGTGTGGTTTTTCAGCCGCATTTGGACGTGAGGCCACTTGCTGATGCTCCTGTTGACGTTCAAGACGTTCACTAACAATCGGAGTTGACTTGTTTTGACGCTGTGCGTCAACCTCCGCATTCTAGAGTTGTTTTGACTGCTCAGTCTAGGCAGTCAAAGCAGTCTCGAGTGGACGCTGTGCGTCCTCACGCACCTGTTGTGGTTGACAGTTCAGTTGTTGACAGTTCACAGTCTGTCAAGCAGTTACATGACGTTGCGTTCTGGTCCGCTACTAATGCACCAGTGAGTGTGGACTCTGCTTGTAAAGCATTGCCACCACGGTAGGTCTCTCCTAAAGCTGCTTAGCCCCCTATGGACTTTAATTAAATCACGATGATTTTTTTTTAAGGATCTTTGTCCGGATCTTTTTGTAACTGCTGCTCCTCGTTCGCCTAAACGTCAGAGCTTACACTAGGCCTAGCTACTTCGAAGTCGTTGTTTTTAAGCTAGTGCTCTCTCGCTCTCCTAGAGAGCTTTACGTTGGCTAGGCGACTGGTTTTTCACCAGGAGGAGTTTGGGGGATACAGCCTTTGCTTTCCCTTCTTTTAAACTGGTTTATAGAGCGAGAGTCTGATATGACACGAGAGAAGTTCTCGGCTTGGGAGTTCATGCCTCTGCCCAGATAGACTTCTCAAATCTCGTAGACTCTCCCTGGCACCTGGCCAGGAGACGCTCCAAGTTTTTTACAGGTCAACTTCACAGCTGTTTTCGAGCCTTTGAAGTTTTTCTGTACAATTATGTCAAGGCTTTCAGGGATGGAAAGCGGTACCGCCTCAGTCGCTAACCCCGTCTGTGGCCGCACCTGCTCCCGTAGACCCTAAATGGACTTTGCTGCAAGACATGCAGTCCAAGCTTGCGTTCTTGATAGAGGACTTTAATGCGGAGAAGGTTGCTACCGAACCTTCTGGCCAACAACCTTCCAACCGGTCGGTTGTGCGCCCTGTTGACGCTGAGGTAACCTACTCGCGTCTGCCAGTTGAGGTGGTTCCTCCACCGATGCGACCCAGTGTGGGTTGCCAGCCGCACATTGTCGTTAAGCGACGCTCGGAGGTGGTTGTTGACGTTCAGGACGTTCAACAACCAGCAGAGGTGACTTGTTTTGACGCAGTGCGTCAACCTCAGCAACCCGGTAGGGTGTTGACTACACAACCCAGACGGTCTAGACAGTCTTGGGTTGACGCTGTGCTTCCTCGCGCACCCATGGTTGTTGACAGTTCACAGACTGTGCAGCAGTTCTATGATGTTGCGTCCGGCTCCGTCACGCATGCACCAGTGCGACCGGACTCAGCGAGCCAGACGTTGCCCACTCCGTTGCCGTTTCCTCATCAGTTTTCGGATTAGGAACCCTCTGATGAGGACGTTGCTGAACAACAAGACGATCAGCCCCCAGAATAGATCAAGCCCTGCTATCCATCCAGAAGATGCTGAAGAAGGAACGCTGCTCAGTCAGGCTGTGGATGAGTCTGGTAGGGACGCTGTCATCCGTGGAACAATTTGTGTCACTAGGAAGACTACACCTCCGTCCTCTTCATATCATCTAGCTTTTCACTGGAAAAAGGACAAGACGCTAGAAGCGGTCTCGATCCCGGTTTCCGAAAAGATAAAGTCTTGTCTGACTTGGTGGAAGGACAATATCAACCTAAGAGAGGGTCTTCCCCTGGCTGTTCAGACTCCCAACCACGTTCTCTTCTCGGACGCATCGGACGTGGGCTGGGGCGCGACACTAGACGGTCGGGAATGCTCAGGACTGTGGAACTCGAGTCATAGGAGCATGCATATCAACTGCAAGGAGCTGTTGGCAGTACATCTGGCCTTGAAAAGCTTCAAGTCTCTCCGAGGCAAAGTGGTGGAAGTTAACTCGGACAACACCACGGCCTTGGCGAACATCTCCAAACAAGGAGGTACCCACTCACTGACGTTGTACGAGATCGCAAGGGACCTGCTCATCTGGTCAAAAGGTCGAGACATCTCCCTAGTAACGAGGTTCATCCAAGGCGACTTGAACGTTATAGCAGATTGTCTCAGTCGGAAAGGGCAAGTAATTCCAACCGAATGGACCCTCCACAAGGATGTGTGCAAGAGACTTTGGGCCACTTAGGGTGAACCATCCATAGATCTCTTTGCAACCTCGCTGACCAAGAGGCTTCCAATCTATTGCTCTCCAGTCCCGGACCCAGCAGCAATACAGATAGATGCTTTCCTCCTAGATTGGTCACATCTGGATCTCTACGCATTCCCACCGTTCAAGATTGTACTGCAGAAGTTCGCCTCTCACGAAGGGACAAGGTTGACGTTAGTTGCTTCCCTCTGGCCCGCGAGAGAATGGTTCACCGAGATACTGCGATGGTTAGTAGACGTTCCCAGTAGTCTTCCTCTAAGGGTAGACCTTCTACGTCAGCCACACGTAAAGAAGGTACTCCAAAGCCTCCACGCTCTTCGTCTGACTGCCTTCAGACTATCGAAAGACTCTCGAGAGCTAGAGGCTTTTCGAAGGAAGCAGCCAGTGCGATTGCTAGAGCAAGGAGAGCGTCTTCCATTAGAGTCTACCAATCGAAGTGGGAAGTCTTCCGAGACTGGTGCAAGTCAGTTTCTGTATCCTCAATCAGTACCTCTGTAGCTCAAATAGCTGTTTTTCTCTTATACCTGAGAAAAGGACGATCCCTTTCAGCTCCCACTATCAAGGGCTACAGAAGCATGTTGGCATCGGTCTTCCGGCATAGAGGCTTAGATCATTCCAAACATAAAGATCTGCAAGACCTCCTTAAGTCTTTTGAGACCACCAAGGAGCGTCGTTTGGCTACCCCTGGATGGAATTTAGACGTGGTACTAAGATTCTTCATGTCAGACAGGTTGGAGCCGTTACAATCAGCCTTCCTGAAAGATCTCACTCTTAAGACTCTTTTCCTGGTATGCTTAGCCTCGGCTAAAAGAGTCAGTGAGATTCATGCCTTCAGCAAGAACATCGGATTTTCGTCAGAAAAATCCACTTGTTCGCTGCAACTTGGTTTTCTAGCCAAAAATGAGCTGCCTTCTCGGCCTTGGCCTAAATCTTTCGATATCCCCAGCTTATCGGAGATCGTAGGCAATGAACTAGAAAGAGTCTTATGCCCTGTTAGAGCTCTTAAGTTCTGTTTAAAGCGTACTAAACCTTTACGAGGCCAATCTGAAGCTTTATGGTGTTCAGTTAAGAAACCATCCTTGCCTATGTCAAAGAATGCTTGGTCAGACTTTATCAGATTGTTAATACGAGAAGCTCATTCACATCTGAGTGAGGAAGACCGAACTTTGCTTAAGTTGAAGACGCACGAAGTTAGAGCTGTAACAACTTCCGTGGCCTTTAAGCAAAATATATCTCTGCAAAGTATAATGGACGCAACCTATTGGAGAAGCAAGTCAGTGTTCGGGTCATTTTACTTGAAAGATGTCCAGTCTCTTTACGAGAACTGCTACACACTGGGACCATTCATAGCAGTGAATGCAGTAGTGGGTGAGGGCTCAACCACTACAATTCCCTAATTCCTTATCCTTTTAATCTGTCTCTTGAAGTGTTGTTTTTTTATGGGTTGTCCGGAAGGCTAAGAAGCCTTTCGCATCCTGGTTGATTTGGCGGGTGGTCAAAGTCATTTCTTGAGAGCGCCTAGATTAGGGGTTTGATGAGGTCCTGTTGTATGGGTTGCAACCCTTGATACTTCAGATCCTAGGGGTCGATCAGCATCCTAAGAGGATCGCGAGGCTCCGTAAGGAAGACGTACTTAAAAGGCAGAGTAATTGTTCAAGTCGACTTCCTTACCAGGTACCTATTTATTTTGTTTTTGTTATTTTGATAACTTCTAAAATGAAATAAAAAACTCTTAGCTCATAAAAGTGTAAACATATATTACTGGTCTCTACCCACCATCCTGGGTGTGAATCAGCTATATAATCACCGGCTAAGTTAAATATTGAAAAATGTTATTTTGATTATAAAATAAATTTTTGAATATACTTACACGGTGATTATAAATTAAATGACCCTCCCTTCCTCCCCAATAGAGACGCAGTGGGACGAGGAGAAAATTGAGTCTTTGTTTACATTGAGAGCTGGGTATCTGGTCGACAGATGGCGCTGTTGGGCACACCCGCAACCTGTGTAGCGATTGCTGGCGAGTTTTTCCGTAGAGTTGTCTGTCGAGCAACAGAGTTGCAGCTATATAATCACCGGGTAAGTATATTCAAAAATTTATTTTATAATCAAAATAACATTTTTTCGAAATTTTTATCACAGGTTATTTGCCAGGTTTATCCTATCGTCCTATAAGACTGGCAGAAGGAATTTTTGAAATCTGATTAACCAGTACATCGTGGAGGTCACAGGGGTGAATTTATCAGGCAAAGATCAGTGAGCCCTATTTAATCCCCTGAATGGTAAATTTTGCAGCCAATGGATACAAAGAGTCCCTAAGGAAATTGCTCCATGATATGTAATAGAGAGAACGAAGATTAAATTGACTTTTCCTTTAAGAAATCATAATGTTATAAGCTGAAAGACCATTGATTGACGTATGTAATCCGAACACCACATGGACAGAAATATCGATAGTGAGAGATAAGTATCTAAAAAGGTCAGAGCAATTAAAAAGATTCAAAAGGTTTTGTCTTTAAAGGAACCCCTTTCAGGTTCATTATGAATATTGTATAATCTTAGTTATCCGTGTTCAATATAGGAGTAGGAGATTATATATATATATATATATATATATATATATATATATATATATATATATATATATATATATATATATATATATATATATATATATATATATATATATATATATATATATATATATATATATATATATATATATATATATATGCTTGAGGGTACACTCAGGCACACTATTCTATCTAATTTCTCTTTCTCTTGTTTTGTTAAAGTATTTATAGTTTATATAGGAAATATATATTTTAATGTTGTTACTGTTCTCAAGATATTTTATTTTTCCTTGTTTCCTTTCCTCACTGGGCTGTTTTCCCTGCTGGGGCCCCTGGGCTTAGGGCATCCTGCTTTTCCAATTAGGGTTGTAGCTTAGCAATTAATACACACACACACACACACACACACACACACACACATATATATATATATATATATATATATATATATATATTTACACACACACACACACACACACACACACACATATATATATATATATATATATATATATATATATATATATATATATATATATATATATATATATATATATATATATATATATTTACACACACACACACATATATATATATATATATATATATATATATATATGTATATATATATATATATATATATATATATATATATATATATATATATATATATATATATATATATATATATATATATATATATATATATATATAATTTAGCCGATCTTATGCCAGCAAGTACAGTACAGTTGTAAGGAAAGGGTAAAGCGAGTAAAGGAAAGTTGGATACTCGCCCCTGTATAAGTGTTAATCTCTAAGTCTACCTTTATTGTTGTTTTCAAAGGTTTTCGACTTATCTCTAAAGAGTGGTTTGACTATAGAAGAGTATGTAGGGAAGAAGGATCAAAGATCTGTCATCCTTAATCCTTCATTTTCACTAACCTAAAAGACTAGTCACATTTGTCTTTTCCAAAGACTCCCTGAAGAAGGAGTCGAAGGTATTCTGGTCCGGAAGCAAAACTCTGAGTTGGTACATATTTGGAGGAATTTGGAAAGTTGGGCTCCAGATACCTTTGTATTTCTCACAACTGTTTTAAAGAAACGAACAGAGAGGATAAATAAATGCTATTTGATTTGATCTGTAATGTTATTATCAAGTGGATGATGGTGATGATAAGGGAAAGTAAAAATTAATAATTTTCAGTAATTTGTAAATTAATATTAACAAGAAATGAGATGGAAAGTGAATTCGGGACTAGTGGATGTTTATTTATTTATTATGAGTTTAGTCATGATATTCATGATACTGATGATATAGAACAAGATATAGCATATGAGATCAAAGTTGATGATGACTGTTGCAAAGAGTGTGTATATATATATATATATATATATATATATATATATATATATATATATATATATATATATATATATATATATATATATATATATATATGAATCATCATCATCTCCTCCTACGCCTTTTGTCGCTAGGGGACTGGGTTAGATTTCGCCATGCGTCTCTGTCTTGAGCTTGTAATGCAACACTTCTCCATTCATTATCTCATAAATTCTCGCTTTATAGTTCTGAGCCATGTAGGCCTGGGTCTTTCAATTCTTCTAGCACCTTGTTGAGCCCAGTTAAACGTTTGGTGAACTAATCTCTCTTGGGTAATGCGAAGAGCATGCCCAAACCATCTCCATCTACGCCTCATCATGATCTCATCCACATATGGTAATCGAGTAATCTCTCTTATAGTTTAATTTATAATCCAGTCCTTTCAATTAACTTCCAATATTCTTTTGAGTGCTTTATTCTCAAATCTACTAAATCTATTGGATATTGTTTCACTGTCATGCCATGACTCATGTCCATAGAGTAACACCGATCTCACTAAACTATTATATAGTCTGATTTTTATATGATATTTAAGGCGATATGAGTTCCAAATTTTACTTAACATAGCCATTATCGGTTCTGCTTTTTTCAATCTTTTCACTAAACTCTAATTCTAGAGACCCTTTATTGGAGATCATTGTTCCTAAATACTTGAATTATTCTACCTCATTAATCATTTCTCCTTCCAATGATATTTCATTTTCCATTGCTTACTCCATTCTCATCATCTCTGTCTTTCTTCTATTTATCGTCAGCTCTACCTCGTGTGATATTTCATGCATCCTGGTAAGCAAGCATTGTAAATCCTTTAGTATTCTGCTAAGAAGGAAGGCATCATTTGCATACTCTAGGTCTGCTAGATTCTTATCACCAATCCAGTCTAATCTTTCTCTACCATCTGTGACTGTTCTAGACATTACAAAGTCTATGAGGAGGATAAACAACATATGAGATAACACATTCCCTTATAGTACTCTGCTGTTCACTGGAAACTCACTTGATAATACTCAATTAACATTAACTTTTTACTTGCTATGCTCGTGAACAGATTTAATCAAATTTATATATTTAAGAGGAATTCCATTATAACGCAGGATTCTACACAAGATTGGCCGGTGAACATTATCCAAGGCCTTTTCATAGTCCACAAATACCATCAAAAGGGGATTTCTATAATCTACGCATTGCTGTACAACATATCTCAAAATTAAAGTGTGGTCAGTGCAGCTTCTACTTTTTCTAAATCCTGTTTGTCCATCTCTCATCTTTTCATCTCTCTCTCTCTCTCTCTCTCTCTCTCTCTCTCTCTCTCTCTCTCTCTCTCTCTCTCTCTCTCTCTCTCTCTCCAGTCTCTTAAGAATAAGCATACTATATATTTTCCTAACAACTGACGTAAGTGTTATGCCTCTGTGATTGTTGTATTCAGCCTGGTCTCCCTTTTTAGCTATGTTCACCAACACTCTCAACTCCCATTCATTTGGTTTGACCTATTCTTGCCACATTTTACAAATAGTCTTGTAAGTAGTATGGGAGTCAATTCATTTTCAGCCAGTATCATCTCGGCAGTTATTCAATCATATCCAGGGCAGGGACTTTCCATGTCTTCAGTTTTTTAAGGTTAGGCTCGACTTCAAACTCACTAAATTCATTCATGGCACATCAAAGTCTTCATCAGCTTCAGGTATATCAATCAAATTATTCCCTTCATATGTCCTATTCATAACCTCACTAAAGTGTTCCATCCAACGTTATCTTTCTTCATCTTCTGTTGCTATAACAGAGCCATCTCTCTTTTTGATGGGTATATGCTTCTTCTTATTTCCTCCTGTCAAGATTTCATTACAAATTCTACGAGCAATTCTCACACCATAGCCACTTCCTGAATTCATAGCTCTGTTAGCCTCATATGCTTTAATGTCTAAATACTCTCTCCAGTCATTCCTGACTTTTTTTTTTTTACCTCGCTGTCAATACTGGAATACTTAGCATGCTCTACCTTGTAATTTTCATTACTTCCTCGAAAACTTTCAACAATCAATTTCTGTCTTTGTCTCCTTTTTATTGTATCTCGAGTATCATTTGATATCCATGGCTTTCTCCTTGTAACTGTTTGTCCCAGGACTTCACTACCAACTGACTGATATATGTTCTTAATATCACACCATTCTTCATTAATTGTCTGCTCTTCGTCTCTTAAAGTCTCTAACACTGCAAATCGACACCTGTATTCAATTGTAAATGTTTCTCTGCGCTCTTCCTCTAGAAGCTTAGTGTATTAAACTTAGCTACTTATTCTATCTTTCTATTGGGTGCTTTCAGTTTTAATTTCAGTGAGGCAATGAAGAGCTGGTGATCACTACCAATATCTGCACCTCAATAGCTTTTTACATTTCTCAGAATACTCCTCTTTTTATTAAGACAATGTGATCTATATGATTTTTGTAATTGCTTCATGATGAAGTCCATGTATACTTGTGGATGTTCTTATGTTGGCACAGAACATTTCCAATGATAGGATTGTTTGCTGAACAGAAACTTATGAAATGTGCTCTATTTCCATTTACAACTTCGCCAAGACCCTCTACACCCATCACATCCTCTATTTCATGGTTATTTCTTCCAACTTTAGTATATGTATATGTTTATATATATATGTATATATATATATATATATATATATATATATATATATATATATATATATATATATATATATATATATATACTGTATATATATAAATATATATATATATATATATATATATATATATATATATATATATATATCTATATCTATATATATGTATATATATACATATATATATATATATATATATATATATATATATATGTATATGTATATATATATATATATATATATATATATATATATATATATATACATATATATATTTATATATATATATATATATATATATATATATATACATATATATATATATATATATATATATATATATATATATATATATATATATATATATATATATATATATGTATATATATATATATATATATATGCAT
>NC_090747.1:32140357-32150357 GCF_036898095.1 Palaemon carinicauda | reverse complement strand
ATTGTATAGAATTGCATAAAAATCGTCTGCATTTTTCATAATTCCATCTCTATTATTGATAATATTTCCCTTTTCATCCTTTAAAGGAAACATATGTTGGCACCATGTTCTAAGTTTTCTTTTCATTCATTTTATGGTTCTTCCTTTTTTTTTAGTGTTTCCTTCATTCTGACCTGATTGCATTTACGAGTATCTTGGCTTATAATTTGTTTATTATCTTGGATAGTTCTGCTAATTCTATTTCGTCTCTCTTTTGGATTTTACTCTCTTTCAATTGTGTGTGTATGTTTCTGTGTATGTGTGTTAGTGTATGTGTATACATATAGCCAGACACTGTTTATTATATAAGGGAGATGCGTATATGTACATTAATTTACTAGGTGTGTATATCAAAATGCATATTTATATATATATATATATATATATATATATATATATATATATATATATATAAATGTGTGTGTATATATATATGTATATATATATATATATATATATATATATATATATATGTATACATATATATATATATATATATATATATATATATATATATATATATATATATATATGTATACATATATATATACATATATATATATATATATATATATATATATATATATATATATATATATATATATATATATATATATTTATATATGTATGTATATATACTGTATATATATATATATATATATATATATATATATATATATATATATATATATATATATATATATATATATATATATATTATATACATATATATATATATATATATATATATATATATATATATATATATATATATATATATATATATATATATATATGAATAATTGAAGTAAGTGAAAAGTTACAAATACAATTTTATTGCAACGTAATAAAAAAATGAAATAAAATGCTACTTACGTTTGTGGAGTTCTATACTGTGTTTTTTGCCGTTTATGGCTGTTGGACGGATTCATGTTATAATGATTCTATTTTTTTCCTTCAGGCTGACTCCAATTGCTAATTACTCTAGGTATCTGTGTCCATTCAACTATTTGATTCCACAAGACACTTGCATCCCATGAATATTTTTCTGTTTAGTTTCTACTGTAAATGATGATGAAATTGTTAAACGTTCAGTAGAACACGTAGCCTTTGGCACTGACACTGCCACTGTTACTGGTCCCTATCAGATATTATTACAATAGTTCTGGAGTAATGTTTTCTTTTCTACCTTGATAAAGCACTTATTCTTTTATGGCCAGCTCTCTTGATTTTCTTTTTCTCTGTTCAGAGATCCGCTGATTCGTTGGGATAATCTGTACTGAATTCCCTGTTACACAAACAGAGGGTTACAACTTGGTACAAGTTACAAGGGAACTTCCTCCAAATTCTAGATCTGGGAAACTGCCATGGAATCAGTCCGGAGATTTTGGAAAGGATATCACTGCAATCTTTCATCCTAATAATGATGTCCTGCGGGAAGTTAGAATTTTCGTTAACAAATTCAGATATTTTCCCAATCAATTCATACTAAATGTCCGTCAATGACACACCTAGTCAGCCAGTCTTTGCAAATCATCAGTGACAGGATGTGGTACATCACTTCCTTCCACACTTCACCTTCTGTAATCAGAAAACATAAAGATATAAAGAGAGAAAAAGTTGGTCATCAAATAGTATTATATATGTGTAATGAAAAGTCGTATGATTCTCAGGAACATATTATTATTATCATTATTACTTGCTAAGCTACAACCCTAGTTGGAAAACCAGGATTTCTTAAGCCTAGGAGCTCCAACAGGGAAAATAGCTCATTGAGGAAAGGAAACGAAGAAAAAGAATATATTTTAAGAAGATCAACAAGATTAAAAATAATATCTCCTATATAAACTATAAAAACTTCAACAAAACAAGAGGAAGAAAAATAACGATTAAAATCGAATAGAGATTCCAGTGGACAACAACAATAAAAGAAAATCGCATTGAGACTAACATTATGTAACAATTTCTTATATATATATATATATATATATATATATATATATATATATATATATATATATATATATATATATATATATATATATATATATATATGCGTAGAAATCACAGAAAAACGTGATGCTCAGATGCAGAAGAACCACAGGGAAAATGAAAATACGAAATATACGATTGAGTCCTGACTAGTTTCGTGATACTTCTTCAGAGGACTTATTTATTTATATATATATATATATATATATATATATATATATATATATATATATATATATATATATATATATGTATATATTTATTATATATATGTATGTATATATATATATATATATATATATATATATATATATATATATATATATATATATATATATGTCCTACTATGAGATTCAGGGCCTCTGTAACACGGTTTTTTTGGACTTTGCTCCTTATCAAAGCATCGGATGTAGCTGAAAGTTGACATATGTATATTTTACAACCACACACAAATTTTGTCAGCATTATCAATAACCTAAACACAATAGTTTTAATTTTTATAGAGTAAATATGATCTAGCCGACGCCATGGCCAGTGATAACGAGCCAAGAGTCGAAAACATTCACTACGTAAGCAATGTAAACACCTTTTGACAAAATTTTGCCCCGCCCATCCACCAGACACCCATTCAACTTCTTCCATCGGCTCTGAAACCCATAACAGTCAAGAATGGCTAACAGGATTTGGAATTGCCCCTGTGGTTGCAAAACTGCATTTGTCTTACGACTTGCAACTTTATACAGTCAAGAGAAAGCCCGTGGCCATATTTACTATAGCCTGAATAGGTAATTATTCAGTTTCTATTTTAAATCCAATGTTTATAGTCTGATTTGTATTTAGCGTAACAGGATTATAATACTTGTAATGTCATTCAAGCTTTTTAAACATTTCTATTAACTATTCACTATGCCACCAAAAGAGAGAGGAAGAGAGGGATTGTATGTAAACAGTCTTTATATAACTATTTTTGTTAAAATAAGATTTTTGTGCTAAAATCTCCATCAGACCAACCGTGTTAGCTATGTTTTGGGCATGACTGCATTTTATAAATAAATCCTGAATAGTTTTAGTAGTTTTATTTGTACATCTAATGGGAATTTATAGAAGTGAAGTGAACATAATTCATTTATCCTTTAAAATAATTACTACATGTAGCAAAACAAATAGTAGTAAAGATGATAATGCATTGAAGGAATGATACCATACTTTATCTTTAGCTTCAATATCGGCAATAACATACCCAGTTGCCATAATTTGTCAGCTTAATGAAATAACCTATCATCTAAACTTAATTTCTGAGGAGGCCATGGCTTACTGCACAGTGAAAGAATATGACAAAGACTTTATGAATGGCGGAACGATACATAAATGTGGGTGGGGTATTTGTGCTAGCGTAGTAATACTACTGTACTGTAGCAGTAGTGCCGTAACAGTACTATACATGAATTAAACGTTTAGGCCAACTGCTGGGATCCTTGAGGATCATTTACCACTTCTTACAACTACTCGAAAAATTAGTTTTTTATAGCCAGAATTTAAATTTTCTGATCCAACAATGCCCATGAGAGCCTTCAGTGTTATCCTGAATTACAACGAGGCCAAAGTGGGTGGAGCCTCGTGAAGTCATCATTCTGACGATAATTACTGGTGAAGGTTTAAAGCCAAAATATGGTACCAGTTATTTATTTTTTTTTTCTTTTTTACAGTAAATACGTAGGTAGCTAGACAATAAATAA
This sequence comes from Palaemon carinicauda, assembly GCF_036898095.1. Taxonomy (NCBI): domain Eukaryota; kingdom Metazoa; phylum Arthropoda; class Malacostraca; order Decapoda; family Palaemonidae; genus Palaemon; species Palaemon carinicauda. The sequence continues at coordinate 32,146,590 of NC_090747.1, read as the reverse complement.
AAATTACTGGACATTGGATATAGCAGTTATCAAATCAAGCTGGTCTACTACGTTTTTGAAAATTACCAACTAATCCATACACCTTGTCAATCTGATTGTGACATATAAAGTAGACTGTAATTTCTTAGGAAACTTATTATGGGAGTTAGACTAATAATCGAAGTGTTTTTGTATTTATTAACATATTTTGTTCGTTTGTTCATTATGACAATTCTCAGTGGAGAGGTTTCAGAGTTCATAAAGGTGTACTGCTTTGCTTTTATTTACACTTTTGTGTTATTGTTGGCAGAGGTATAGCCTTCGTTACGTATAACCAATCATCGATCGAGAAAGAGAGAAGAAATGCCGTCATAAGTTACGTAACGAGTGCGTTCGAAACCTTTTCTCTGAGTAAGTTGGCCCGTCTTCAAAAATCGTCACTTTTACTTAATAAAGTACCAAATTTATTCAACCTACGTAATGCAGAATATAGTCAAAATTTATGTGTAGATATAATGTGCATTCTGAATAAGCGTTATATTTATGAAATTCATAGAAAAAAAGTTATTGCGAAAAAACCGTGTTACAGAGGCCCTGAATCTCATAGTAATTCATGCATGTAGATGTGTCTTGTACGTCAAGGTGATTTAACTCAATATTCATGAGTATTCCACAGAAACCCATGTCTCAGCTTGTTATTGTACAAGATTGCATTTTGGTAGTGAAGGTAGTTTAGTTGCCTTTGGGCGCTCGAGTTGACAAGTCCCTCACCTGAGAGGGTAGCTGTGTACGGTGTATAAACGAACGATCCTTTTGTAATAAATGAAGAAAACCCTTATTCCGACTTCGCATTATCCTTCTACATGGGTCATATTGGTGTCAGGTATAAAAAATATGTCTGTTTGTGTATGCTGTGAGTAAAGTTGTTTTTTGAGCTGGTGAAATAAAAGTTCAAGATGCCTAGATAAACAAGGACTAACATAACAGACCCTGCTGTTGCAAGAGATGAGAACAAAGGAGCAGTGGGATATAGCGTTCCCGATGAAGAATTTAGATAGAAAATTAGATTGCAAGAATTGGAAAATAAGTTATATAACTTATTACAATTAATGAACAGATTATTGGTGGAATGAGAACAGAAGCGGCGTACAACCACAGCATATCCAACGTACATAAACGAAGTCTAAACGCAAACAAGTGAAAGTACACAGGCACAGTCGAGTGAAGATACCCAAAGCGTAGTTTGAAAGCTGCCAGAACTCCAGGCAAGTGTTAGGCTTTTCGATGATCAGCAGCCTAACAGAGGGTTTCAATCGATTGTTTTTGAGAGACTTTGAAGTAGCTACACATGAGTGGTCGGAAAGAGAAAAAGCTATTCAAGTAATTGGATTGGTGAAAGATGCTCGGGCAATGAAGGTAATAGGTCAGCCGCAAGACAGTTTATGAAGTTAAATTGAAATAAAACGACGTTTGATTGAGAAATATGCCTTGCCTGATGCGAGAAAGGGAGACCTAAAAGAAAATTATCCAACCCAAAATACGGGAAGGTGAATCCCTTCTTCGTTTTCATAATGGCATGTTTTGGGATTGCGATTCATTTAGTACCCAGATAAAAAAGCAATTGCCAGAAAACATATTTGGAAATTGGTAAACCCATATTTATGTGGTTATTTGTTCAATGACACTAGCTCGTTAGCAGACGAAGTGAGTGCGATACAAAACATTTTAGACAGTTTGCCAAAAGATAAAATGACTGGGGATACCGGGCCCGATTCCGAGAAGTTGGCAGCCATGAAAGACAGTCGATCCCGAGGAGAGGTAAGGGGGAATACAGTCAGCAGATTAGTAAAGTTTTCAAATGTTGGCAGTGTTGGGGAAAGGGGCACCGAGGTGTGGAGTGCCCCACCCAAAGATTCCCCTACTGTTACACTTGCCAGGCCTACGGTCATCTATCTTGAGAGTGCTTAGCAAGAAATGCCCAGGGCGGGCTGGTTCTGGCATACACACACCTACCCCCGCCCAACATCCGAGGAAAAGGAAACAGAGGAAGAGGGAGACGAGGGAGTTCGATTCCCCCCCGCATGACATCACAAGTAGTAGCCGAGGAAGCAGTGACGACAGACGTGACAGTGCAGGCACTGGGACCTCCATCGGAAACTGTGACCTCACCCCGCAGCACTATGGAGCAGCGGCATCGCAGCTGAATTCATTAGCCAATGCCCTATATCTCGTAATGGCCGCCTAGGAATGTTAGCAGCGAGGATAGACCTACCAGATAAATCCATTCGAGCGCTGATCATCACAGCAGCCAGTGTTTCACAGATTGAAAAAAATATTCTCATCAAACCCACTACAGTCAGTGACGTTCATCGTTCTTGACAAACCAGGAGGAAATAAACTACACATAAACCATACAACAAATGTCAAATTTTAGGTTGGTCTGTGAAGTTTACAATGATTTTTTTGTCTTGAAAATTCCAGGAATCGAGGCTATTTTAGGAATTTATTTTATCTCTAATAATCAAATTTGCATTTTTTTGGGGAAAAGATACAATAACAGTAAAAGCAGTAGGCTACATTTTGTCAATAAAAGTCATGAGAGAATTAGTGCATTTACGGCCTCGGAGAGACATGTAACTAAGGTAACAGCTGTACCTGAGAGAGGAGAAGTGATGTCTCCCCAGTCACTTACGAGCATATCAGTGACCCCGTGTCGCCCTCTTGCGGAAGGAACCAAGGTTGTTGTTATACCCCATGACAATTGGGCCCATATGATATTAGAAGGCTTGACAGATAAAAAAGAGAACAGAACTGATATAACCATAGGTAATTTGTCAAATAAAAGAGTTGTTTTACGAAGAGATTCTTTGTGTGAATGAGAATTATGTGAAATTGCTTATAATGGTATGTGAGGAGCAATAACTTCAGCCCGCACAGATGAACGCACTCAGTTTAATTTTTTCCTTTCGGGGTTAAAAATGCTCCAAGTCATTTCTGTAGAGTAATGATGGCAGTTTTGTCGCATTTAATTGGCCATAATGTTCTTGTTTATTTAGATGATTTCATAATTACAGGGAAAACAGCTGTAGAACATAATGATAATACTCATAAAGTTTTAGAAGCATTGGGACGTAATGGTATGAAAATAAAATTTGTTAAAGTGCAAATTTTTTTTTGTAAACAGGTTGAATTTTTAGGTCACATAATAACCCCAGTAGGTATCCAACCCTTCCCCAGTAAAGTAAAAGCTATTAGAGATTTCCCCAGACTACGTAACTCTAAGGAAGTTGCTAGGTTCATAAGGCTTGCTGGGTATTACTGTAAATTCATAAGAGGTTTTGGAAAGATAGCGATACACTAAGATGCTTTAAAGAAACAAAAAATAATAGATTAAGGTTGGGAAGAAAAAAGGGCCTTTAACCATATGAAAGCTGCCTTAACAAGCAATGAATTACTCGCATACCCTAAAATTGATCACCCGTTTTTAGTGAAAACCGACACGAGTAGCGTAGCTATTGGTGGCATAGTTTCTCGACGAGATGATAAAGGCAGAGAGCAACCCGTTTGTTTTGCTTCCCGGACATTAAAAGTGGCCGAAAAGAATTATAGTACATTCGATCAAGTGGCTTTGGCTATTCTTTTGGTTCTAGAGAGGCATCGATTCTTTTTATTAGGTCAGTCGATTGAGTTGCAAAGTGATCATCGCCCCTTACGTGATTTGTATTATAAAAATTATTTGACCTCTCGACAAGTGAGATGGATTGAGAGATTGTTAGAGTTTAATATAAAGGGTTTTCACCACATAAAAGGTAAAGCTAACAAGATAGCTGATACTCTCTCTATAGGTGCCTTAAATGGAGTAACTACTAGGGCACAAAAGAGGAACGAAGAATGTAACTAAAATATTGAAGACTCCCATCCAAATAGAGAAAATAGAGAACCGATTGGGAACTCTCCCGATGAACATTCTGAAGAAGGGGTGAGAAAGAGAGAGAGGAGACTCAGGAGAGAGTGAGAGGAGACTCAGGAGTGATAGTGAGAGAGACGATCGATGAAGATGAATATATGGGGGTGACCAAGGACATGACCAGGGGTGTCCAGAATGAATGCCCTGATGACGCAGGGTTGATTGACTTAGGAGGTTGGGATATAAACGAAGTCCGACAGGGACAGAAAAAAAGAGGAATGGATGGAAAGAGTGCGACCAGTGATTAAAGGGGAATCAGAGAGTTATCTGTCAATTCTGGATGTGACTGGTGAGAAATTTTTTATTGAAAATGTTATTTTATATTGTGCTTACAAAAAGAGGGGAGGGGAATTTAATGAACGGGTAGTACTTTCTCCCTCTTTAATTAATCGAGCCATCCACATTTTATATGCAAGTCTGTATGCAGTGCATTTAGGGATTGATAGAACATTAAAGAGAGCACGTGAATCCATCTTTTGGTTTAGAATGAAAAAATCTAAAGAGAATCATATAAAAGTTTGTCATGATTGTAACTGTTTCAAAGAACATAAAAACACTGTACCGGAAGTAAGAAAGTTGCCTGTGATTCCTATAAAATTTTATAGAGTCCATTTGGATGTAGTAAGACCATTTCCTATTGGTTTAACACAACATAAGTATATATGTGTATTTGTGGATGCATTTACTTGGTACATTGATACCTACGCAAAGTTGGATAAATCTGCAAATTTATTATCCCAGGCGTTGTGCTCTTTCATTACTAGGTTTGGTTGCATGAAAATTTTGATAAGTGATAATGGTCTTGAGTTTAATAATAAGGTTGTGAAATCGGTCACGGACTTGATGAAAATTGAACACTTTTCAGTGACAGCATATAGGCCATTAGTAAATGGCTTAGGATAATCGCATGATAGTGAAGTAGTGCGAATTTTGCGTTACTCAGTGGCTGATGAGACCCCTTCATGGCACGCCATGCTTCCTACAGCTACGATACCTTTGAACATTACATATAATGCTTTGGTCAGGGCCACGCCATTCTTTTTAGTGTATGGACAGGATCCTGTGTTACCATATACGGTGCTCATTAGTTCGCAACAATTGCCAAATTATTAAACTGAAATACTGTGCATATTTATTAAATCTATTGAGGAGGGTAATGAACACCACTGAAAGGGTTTTGAAAAGAGCTAATGAAAATCACAGCCCAAAGTATGATGGCCATTTCAAAACCACACCGGTAAAAGTATTTTGGGTGATCGTGTGTATTTGAAACAATTACAACCTAGGATACAGAAACTATAGCCATCGTATTTGGTCCGTACCGAGTAAAGTTGTTTAAATCTAACACAGTTGTGATACAAGCAGTATAAATGGCGCAGTGTCTGAATATCATCAGGCACACATACATGTGGAGCCTGAAGAGCTAGTTTTCAAAAGTGTTCTTCCTTACCCCTTCATATGTGACATCCCTCGAGTTGATGAGCAGAATTTTTTTTTCTTTTGCTGTTGATGTTTGAACAGATCTCATTTCTTCTTTTGACGTGCTTTAAATATACTTCATGATAATAATGTGTTGTTATGTTGATGCTTATTGTATATGTAAAATGTTGCGATAATTTTGCAGAGCGTGACAATATGTATACCATTGCTGAGTGAGCCTAAAAACAATCAGAGGTCAAATATGTCAAGTGAGATCCATCAGGCGCATGCTATATTATTAATGAATTATATGATTCCAGGTTTCTGGGGCCGGGGCGGTTCCCGAATGGCAAGTGGCTGCTGGAATAAAGTTCGACTTGAGGATAGGCAGTGTTAGAGAATGTGTAGATGTGAATACCTTATACTTAATGTGATAGGGGAAGGGCGGGAAGATGAATGATTTTCTCGGGAAAATGGTTAGTGGCCATCGGTTGAAAGTTGCAAGTGCAAGTGTTTTAGTGATTTAAATAAATGCGAAACAGTGGAGGTGAGTTGTTTTGCGAAGTTGAGCCGTAAACCCGGACAAGTAAAATTAAGGGAAGAAGGAATATCTATTCATACCCCTGTCCCTCCCAAGAAGCCTGTATTGGCCGCAACAAGATGAAGGTTATTGAAGAGGTTATGAAAAACTGATGTTATGATTTTTTTCTCACTTTGGGTATACTGTATTTTATTTGCAGAAGTCTTAAGTGCACACCTCCTCTTAGAGTGAGAAGCTTGGCGAGGGAGTAATGACCTAATTCATGTATGTATATGTGTCTTGTACGTTAAGGTAAATGGACTCAATATTCATTAGTATTCCTCAAAA
>NC_090747.1:32116358-32139857 GCF_036898095.1 Palaemon carinicauda | reverse complement strand
CAATCCTGGTGCCTTCTGTATTCCTCTTTGCGTAGCTTAACAACTCGGTGTTTTTTCCTGTGTTTCTCGCAAATCTTGGATTTATTCGACTTTTCATGGCCTCTCCAACTTCACCAGCCTCCGATAAGTTAAGTACCATGTCTTTTATGTATAAATGTAGGCTCTTGGTAAATTCTTAAGTGATTAAAAGGTTTAATCTTTGTTACAAGAGCCGTAGTCTACCGGAGGCGTCTTGGACGCTGTCGCTCGCTAGGTATGAGTTTTAGTTAGCCAGAGCAACATTCCCGGTTATTTTGCTTCAATAAATTTTAGCTATTTAGCGTTACATAGGATTTCCTTTTGTGCTTTAGTATTAATTTTGGCGAAGTATTCGCCATATCTGGCCTACGCTAGGCCATGTAGCCTAGTCGTTGGTCCTAGTACTTCATGCATGATTTTGGTTTTTCCGAGTGTATTAAAATTTTATTGAAGCTTTAGGCTGTTTTTTATACATTTAAGATTATGTTGAATATTTCCAAGATAGTATACGAGTGAGTTTCGGTGATTTAGGTAATCGATTCTCTTGGTGCCTAGGCTAAGCTGCTTATGGAGCCTTAGTATACTTTCTCATATTCCCCCGGTTGCTGTCTTTTCTTCGGAGGAGGTATGCAATCCCTTTCCCTCTGTTTAAGCCTTGGGATTATCCCTAAGTGGTTTATCTGAATTAATTTTCGATAAAACTATACTGGGGTGTTACTGTACCTTCCTGTTCCAGTAAGTCTGGTTTCAGAGAGGGACAGAACAACAGAGTTTTTAGTCTGAAGTCTGTGTTTTGTCTGGCTTGGGGTAGAGTCTCCCTCGCTGGCCTGACACAGATATAGGAGGCTTAGCCTCCTTAGGTCACTACCGAAGGTTTCTGTACGAGATGATTCCTTCTTTTGTGATCTAGCAGACTAGTCCTTGTTGCTGTTCTCGGGGGAGGATAAGATTCTTCCCCTGGGAGTAGCAACACCTTCCTTGCTTTGGTTCTCTGGGAGCTGGCAAGTTTTCTTGGCTGCGGGTGATCCTTCACTAAAGAAAGGTTGGTAGGACCCTCTCTTGTCCCATTCCCCCTCTATCTCCGTAATGGCCTAGCCATTACAGTACTGTACGTCATTCTACATCTGGACCTAGAATAGGTTAGGATGTGGAATTGACTCAGTCCCTTGCCGGCTGGCAGAGCTGCCGGCCGGCAAGGGTTTCTGCTTTGAGTGCTGCCCGGACCTCCCATGGTCCCTTATCCATGCCTGCCTGTAGAGCCAGACGGCATTGGTCAGGAAACCTGAATTAGATTCTCCCCCTTCCTTATATGCACTCTTTCGGATTGCCGGGCTTGGAGGTAGTGTACACTCTTATCCCGGCATCCATTCTGTCCTTTTTCTAGTGCTGTACCTTACCCGGCTGCCGGCCTCATTGTCCTTTGGTTCTATTGCTGCCGGCCGGCATCGGTGTTTACCTTGCCGGCCGGCTAATGTCAGCCCTTGTCTGCCGGTCGCTATGAGCAGTGGCCGGCAGCTGGGTACTACCTTGAGTAGTTGCCGGCCGGCAGTCATTGCCGGCCGACATCGACTAGCCGGCACATAACCTTCTATACTGTACCAGTATTCTTTAGTACAGCATATACTGTAAGAAGAAAACTATAGTATAGTTTTTGGTACAGCACTGTGTATTCTAACACTTTTGTGTTGTCTTGCATAGCCCTTTGCTGTTGTCCTTACAGATAAGAAAGTGAGTTCTTTCTTGTCTATTATCCAGGATTTTAAAATCATTGCTTAGGTGTGAGCTACACCTGTTTCCTCTGGAAACTTTTCATTGGTTATTCTAGAAGAGATTAACCATACGATTTTATTATCTGGAAGGCTGCAGCAATTGGTTGTGAAGGGAAACACAAAGGTGTGTCTTTCCTTTCTGAATTGTTATGCTAAACTGTGCGTATGGAGTGATACGTAGTTCACTTGATACTCATGGAAATTTTCTTCTCTTTACAGGAGGACCCTCCGAAGTGCGGAAGTGTTTTTCTGCAACGTCCGCAGTAAGAACCTCTGCAGACATGAGTTTTGTAGGAGGCACGCAGCATGCGCTGTCTCCAAAGGTGATCTCCAGTATTGGGACCCTCAGGTATGTACTGTGTGCACTAACCTGATTACTGAGACCTTTGATTCCCCTAGGACGGCGGAATCAAGGGATATAGCAAGGGAGAAGCTTCGTACCTGGGTACGGGGCTTCCAGAAGAACACCTCTGGACTTTATCTTCCAAGTGAGAAGATGAGGGCGTATCTTTTCCCTAAGGCATCAGCCGATGCAATGATTCCCCAGCCTCAAGAGGAGATCCCCCAAGTTGAAATCCAGGTGGATGCTGAAGTCGCAGTCGCGTTGCAAGACATCCAGCTGGATGACAGGATGTCTGATGTGGACGAACGTCTGGAGGAAGACCTCCTGGCAGGAGGCCAGGATGAAGCTCAAGCCCCAGACAGTGTAGAGGAAGAGGCCAACGAGGTGTCGGCTACTCCGGTTCAGATCCCGGACCCTATTCCCTCAACATCATCTGCTCTCCCAGCAGAAGGAGAATAAGGAGAAGGCGGCTGCAATGGAACTGTGGATGCAGAGCCTTGCAGCGTCACATGGGCCCTAGAAAAGGCTCAGTGTGAAAGACCTTACCTTGTGCTCAAATATTAACCCATGGAGGTATGCTGAGCACATGCCGATGACGACTGGTAAGATTGTCATCTCGGATAAGTTGGGTTCAGTTCCCCTAGAGGAGGTGGAATTCTGGCCCAGGAAGGCGTCATATCCGGACTGTTACGTCCGAGCTGAGGGAGGAACCAGCTTCAAAGGAGGAGACAGAGCTGAAGGAGGTCATTGTGATGGACTATGCTAAGGCTCAAGCTTTGCTTTCCATCCTCGATGAAATAAAGGGGCTTCTCAAACTCAAAGGTAGCTGCATTGAGCAAGAAGCTCCCTTCCTTTGTGTCCTCTCCTGCTAGAGCCTTCCCCTTTTTACAGAAAGGGTTTGCGGGCTGTACTAAAAGCAGTCAAGGCCGGCAAGCCTTGCCCCTCCCTGGAGGAGTGTAAACCCTTGTCGCTGGCCCTGCCTATGGACCACAAAGACTGGAAGGACGTCCATCTTACGTTCTCAGTTGGGAAGTTGGAGGCTGATATTGCCGGACGTCAGTTCGGCGAGGACCTCCCTAAGCTGTCTGACTTTCTTTTACGGAGAGAGCTCGAGACAAAAGAAAGACTGGCTGCCTCAATGTCTCTTCAGACTACTCTTGAGACGATGGCAAGTGACCCCAAGGTCCATGAAATGTTCATGGTAGTGGCCAAGACTCATCTGGCCACAGTGACGAAGGATCTTTATAGCTTTTTCAAGGTGAGGAGAGCTTATAGGGAGTTCGTGTTCACCTCGGCTTCGGTGAGGCACGAGCCAAGGAAACTAATCTCCTCCAACATTTGGGGCAAAGACCTTTTCCCTACCGAATTTGTCAAAGAAGTTGTTGATAAGGCCGCCTTGGAGAATAGAAACCTTCTCCAGAAGTGGGGCCTGGCTAACAAAAGAAAGTCTTCCCCGGATGAGGGTCCTCAACCAAAGAGGAAGACTATGAGGACTAGGCTACCGTCTCGGCCAGCCAAGCCTCTTAGACAGCAACAGCAACTGCAATTGCCTTTGCCTTCAGTGCCCCAGATGGTGGCACAAACCCCGACCACTTTCCAGTGGGTACCCCAGGCTGTGTCGACACAGTCCACGGCATTCACCCCAACGTTCGAAGGACAGTCTACTTCCTTTCGAGCAAAGCCTAGAGGAGCAGCCAGAGGCTCGTCTATTCGCCCCTCAAGGGGAAGGGGATTCAAGGGTGGTTGCGGTCAGGGAGGCAAGACCTCAGGAAGGCAGTCCAAGTGAGATGATGCCGGTAGGAGGGAGACATCAGAATTTTCGGGATCGGTGAACCTTCGATCCCTGGGCCCACAGCCTACTCAAGAACGGACTGGGCTGGAGCTGGTACAGCACTCCACCCCCGTGCCCTCGGTTTTTCCAACACTCCACCCCCATTCTGGAGGAGTACGTTCAAGAACTGTTGGAGAAAAAAGTGATCCTAAGGGTGAAGTCCATCAAATTCCAAGGGAGGCTGTTTTGTGTTCCCAAGAAAGACTCTGAAAAGCTCAGAGTCATTCTGGACTTGTCGCCACTCAACAAGTTCATAGTGAATTGCAAATTCAAGATGCTAACACTGCAACACATAAGGACCTTACTGCCCAAGAGGGCATTTTCCGTCTCTATAGACTTGTCAGACGCCTATTGGCACGTTCCAATCAACCGTCGACTCTCCCCCTACCTAGGGTTCAGGCTACAACGAAGACTATACGCCTTCAGAGCCATGCCATTCGGGCTAAATATAGCCCCAAGGATTTTCACGAAGCTTGCGAGCGTAGCTCTCAAACAATTACGCCTAAAGGGAATTCAGGTAGTAGCCTACCTGGACGACTGGCTGGTGTGGGCAGCATCCGAGACAGAATGCTTGCTGGCTTCCAGTCAAGTGATCCAGTTCCTAGAGTATCTAGGGTTCAAGATCAACAAAAAAAAAGTCTCGACTTTCTCCATCTCAAAAGTTCCAGTGGCTGGGAATCCACTGGGACCTAATGTCACACCGTTTCTCCATCCCGGCAAAGAAAAGGAAGGAGATAGCGGGTTCTGTCAAGACACTTCTAGATTCCAAAAGGATATCAAGACGCGAACAGGAGAGGGTACTGGGCTCTCTCCAGTTTGCTTCGGTGACAGACCCAGTGCTAAGAGCACAGCTAAAGGATGCAACCGGAGTTTGGAGAAGTTATGCATCAAACGCGCGAAGAGATCTGAGAAGACCAGTTCCGCTTTGGCTACGGACCCTTCTCAGGCCTTGGTCCCAAGCCAGACATCTAAAGAAGTCGGTTCTTCTTCAGCCACCTCCCCCGTCGGTGACGATTCACTCAGACGCCTCGAAGAAGGGATGGGGAGGTCACTCTCATCGGAAAAAAGTCCAGGGGACTTGGTCCGAGCTATTCAAGACCTTTCTCATAAACTTTCTAGAAGATATGGCAGTGCTCCTTACCTTAAAGAAAGTCTCCCCACGTCACTCGATCCACATAATGTTGGTGATGGACAGCGAGGTAGTTGTGAGATGCTTGAATCGACAAGGATCGAGGTCACCACCTCTCAACCAGGTGATGTTGGCCATCTTCCGATTGGCGGAAAAGAAGAAGTGGTACCTGTCGGCAGTTCACCTTCAAGGAGTCCGCAATGTGACAGCGGACGCTCTATCCAGGTTCACACCGATAGAGTCGGAATGGTCCTTAAACGCAGGATCATTCTCCTTCATTCTGAATCAAGTCCCAGAACTGCAGATAGACCTCTTTGCGACGAAAGACAACAAGAAGTTGCCCCTGTAAGTGTCCCCGTACGAGGACCCCTTAGCGGAAGCAGTGGACGCGATGTCCCTCGACTGGAACAGATGGTCCAGGATTTATCTGTTCCCTCCTCACAACCTTCTGTTGAGGGTCCTCAACAAACTGAGATCCTTCAAAGGGGTAGCGGCAATAGTGGCCCACAAGTGGTCGAACAGCGTATGGTTCCCCCTGGCATTGGAACTACGGCTGAAGTTTTTACCGCTACCAGATCCAGTTCTGACCCAGCGAGTCCAGAAGTCGACTGTCTGCGCTTCATTACAGAAAACCAAGAGCCTGCAGCTAATGATTTTCTCTCCCTAGCGGTGAGAAAGCGTTTGGGGATTTCGAAAGCCAGCATAGACTTTATAGAGGAATATAAGTGCAAATCTACTAGAAGGCAATATGAGTCAGCTTGGAGAAAATGGGTGGCCTTTGTCAAGGCGAAGAATCCGCAGGAGATCTCGACAGACTTCTGCTTATCTTTCTTCATCCACCTCCATGGTCAAGGGTTGGCAGCTAACACGATTTCGGCGTGTAAGTCTGCTTTGATGAGACCCATTCTATATGCCTTCCAGATCGACCTAGGTAACAAGATCTTTAATAAAGTTCCCAAAGCCTGCGCTAGGCTCAGACCTTCAGCACCTCCAAAGCCCATTTCATGGTCTTTAGACAAAGTTCTTCATTTCGCTTCTCTGTTGAGCAATGAGGAGTGTGCGCTAAAGGATTTGACACAGAAAGTTATTTTCCTATTTGCACTTGCGTCCGGGGCCAGGGTTAGTGAGATTGTAGCCCTCTCGAGAGAGGCAGGTCGTGTTCAGTTCCTGGATGGGGGAGAACTGAACCTGTTTCCGGATCCTACGTTTCTTGCCAAGAATGAGTTACCCACCAACAGGTGGGGTCCCTGGAGAATCTGCCCTCTGAAAGAAGATGCATCTCTATGTCCAGTAGAATGCCTAAAGGTCTATCTTCATAGAACTTCAGACTTCAAGGGTCCTCAACTATTCAGGGGAGAAACATCAGGCTCAAATTTATCTCTGAATCAACTCAGAGCGAAAATCACATATTTTATTCGCAGAGCGGATCCTGACAGTACACCTGCAGGTCACGATCCGAGGAAAGTTGCCTCATCCTTAAATTTCTTTAATTGTATGGATTTTGAACATCTCCGTTCATATACTTGCTGGAAGTCTTCCAGAGTGTTCTTTCGCCACTATGCGAAGCAAGTAGAGGAACTAAAGAGATCTGTGGTAGCAGTGGGTCGCGTTGTTAACCCTACTGTTTAACTCTGCGAGGAACAGTGGTTTTAATTGGGACGATTAATTCCAGGGTGAGTGTGTAGTTACATACTGTTCTACAAACTAAGTGAGGGCACTGAGTTGCCCATATAGACTGTTCCATTTCCAAAGGTGAACCTAGCATAAGTGCAGACATGTGTGCCGAGCGTTTCTAACGCTAATGTGATTGATTTGTAATACAGACTTTATGACTTTGATACCTCGGTATCTTAAAAGTGGCATTAATGTTTTTTCTCTTTCAGATAATCTAGTTCTGTTTACTATCATACTTATGCTTAAAGTTTTGGGTTATCCTCTTTTTATATATATATACATATATATATATATATATATATATAACTGTTGTTAACCTGTCTATTTATTGTCTGTTAATAAACTTGTTCTTGAGAACCTTGCGTCTCCTTCACCTGTGTCGATTTATTGGTATAATTGAGCATTCATTCTATGTACTTTATCTGTGATAATTCTAATAGAATTGTTCCTTTATGCAAGCTATGTTGCATTGGTTTATGCTTTCCCTTAATGGGAGGACTCCGTCCCATAGTGGGACGGTGGCGGTTTTACAAGTTTCTTCCTATGCGGATATAAACCTTTGTCCAATACAAGTATTGTGCGGAGAACTGGTCGATATTTCATTTTGACGCAGGGGCTCTATACAAACTATGCTTTACTTAATATAGGGTGAGACCACTATATTAGCTTGCCTGGTATTCATACATAGGTATATGTACTCTTCGAGACTTTTCCAGGGTCTAGTAGGACTCTTCCCTGTAGGGGGCAGGAAGCTCTAACATGGTTATAGTTAGTTGAAAAGATGTATAACGGTAACAACTTAGGTCTCTAGGTCCAGTCGACCGGGGAAAAATTACCTCCGGGGAGTCCGGCACGTTTTGAGAATCCACAGATACAGTAATGCTCTGGTATACTTCCATCAGGACGACATGGCTTGAGCCCAAAAAACGGATTTTGAGCGAAGTGAAAAATCTATTTTTGGGTGAGATGGCCATGTCGTCCTGATTGACCCGCCCTTCCCTCTCTATGAAAGGGCTGTAGGACCCCTCCCTACATACAGTATCTGTAGCACCTCGTGTACGCTACAAGGAATACAGATGGCGCCAGGATTGGCGCCAGGCATGCTTACGAAACGGGAGAATAGGGAGCCTTGGGAGCGGCTCCCCCTTTTTCTTTCCCGATTTCGTTTCTTGCCAATTGACCCCTGCGATACGTGATCTCTGTTCGGGGTGCAGATTGCCATGTGGCGTGTCAAGAATATGTCCTCTGATATGTCGCGATATCCCTTTCACGAGGGATATTCACTACAGGAATTAGAATTCTGGTACCTTAAGGTAAATTCTCTGGGAATATCGCCGTAGTTGTAATATACCCTAGGAAGCTACCCATTAAGAACTTCCATCAGGACGACATGGCCATCTCACCCAAAAATAGATTTTTCGCTTCGCTCAAAATCCGTTATATATATATATATATATGTGTGTGTGTATGTGTGTGTATATATATATATATATATAGGCATATACATATATATGAATATGTATATATATATATATATATGTATGCATATACATATATATGTTTATATATATATGTATATATATATATATATATGCATATACATATATATATATATATATATATATTTATATACATACATATACATACATATATCTATATATATATATATATATATATTATAGCCACGAAATGAAAAATGAAAAAGACTTGATTGGAGTTAGTACTTTCATCCACTCAGGACATTTTCAAACTCATCAATGAGAATACATATACAAAGACATCGTATTTATACAGGAGAAGTGGATCCAACAGCTGTCAGTTTCTTAATAATTCCGGAGAAGTCAGATTTTAGATAAAAGGATAATACTGGATTAATGGAAAACATACCTGGGCTTATATTCACATTTCTACCTTGAGTACAGGAGATTAAAAATGATTCAACAATATTCCTTTGGAAACAGTCATTTACATGGATTACTTTTACTGCCTTTGGCCAACCAATTCTGTGACTTGACTCTATCCAGTGTGAGGCCAAGGCATTATTAAGAGAACCCCTGGTGACGGCCACCTGACGCTGCTTTAATCTGACTGGTATACTTTTGGATGTTTGGCCGACATAAAATAGGTTGCACTCTGAACAAGGAATGCTATATATTACATCATTATCATTTCCAGAACTATTCTTAATTAACATGTTTTTTTATGTACAATTATATTTAAACACTACAGCCATGTCTAGTTTTTTCAAAAGGGGTATAACATCTAAAAAACTAACATGAAATGGCAAACATAGCATATTATTAATTGTTTCCTTCCTCTCTAATTGGACACTATAAAAAGTTTTCTTAGCCTTATTCATACATTTTCATAAGAAATATTTGGGATAACAAAGATCTGTTGCAATTTTTTCTATTTTAGTGAACTCGTCCTCAATGTAATCTGGGCTACAAATTCTCAATGCCCTAAGGTACAAGGAGGAAAAAACTGAATGCTTTATATTTTTGGAGTGACCAGAGTAAAAATGTACATATGAAAAATTATTTGTAGGCTTTCTATATATGGAAAACTTGAATTTATCTGTTTTTCTAACTATTAAAACGTCTAAAAATGGGATACGGTTATTTTCTTCATTTTCTATGGTAAATTTTATAGATGGTACTAATGAATTAATGATTGAAAAAAAAACCCTCAAGATTAAAATTTTCTTCTAAAATACCTAGAACATCATCAACATGTCGAAACCACACAGTTTGGGAAGACCACACTGAAGGAATTAATCTAGATTAAAAAAACTCCATATATACGTTGGATAAAAGTTGGGACAAAGGATTACCCATAGCCATACCAAAAACTTGTTCATAGAAATCTCCATTAAAACTAAATGTACACTTTTTAATGCACAAAGAAATGAGTTCAATAATAGTATGGGTTGATAAAGGTAAATCATGAGCATCTAAAATACCCGACAGGAAAAACAATAAGTCATCAACCGGCACTTTAGGAAACAATGGAGTTACATCAAAAAACTGACAGCAGTTGGATCCCCTTCTCCTGTATAAATCCGATGTCTTTGTATATATATTCTCATTGCTGAGTTTGATAATGTCCTGAGTGGATGAAAGTACTAACTCCAATCAAGTCTTTTTAATTTTTCCTTTCGTGGCTATAATAAATTTTATATTCATCACGTGTCAGCTTTCGGGATTTCTACACACACACACACACACACACACACATATATATATATATATATATATATATTAAAGGGTAAAATCCACAGGAAACAGGAAAGGAAAAGACCAGGTACCAAGCGCTTTCGTGTATTACGTACACTTCTTCAGGGTACAAAGTGAAATAGAAAATAAAAT
This sequence comes from Palaemon carinicauda, assembly GCF_036898095.1. Lineage (NCBI taxonomy): Eukaryota > Metazoa > Arthropoda > Malacostraca > Decapoda > Palaemonidae > Palaemon > Palaemon carinicauda. Next base: position 32,129,725 of record NC_090747.1, on the reverse strand, counting down.
CATACAATAAAGAAACATACCAAAACTGAAATAAAAGCCACAAACTAGCAAAGCATCATCAATATGCTAAAATAACAAACAGTCGTTAAAAATGAATAAACAATTGTAGTTTAAAATAAAATACTAGTAATATAACAATCGTTAAACTAAATGTTTACATTGTACTTCCTTACAATTTCATTAATAAGATGAGTGTCTAGTTTAAAAAGACCAGAACTGAGATTTAAAATATGATCATTAAGATATTTAATAAAAGCAGATTCAATAATATTTCTTTTAACAAGATTTTTACAAAATAAAATCTCTGAGGAGTTTTCCCAGTCAATACAGTGGTTAAAATCGTTCATGTGGACAAACAAGGCACTAGACATTTGTCCTGTCCTAACTGCATATTGATGTTGTTTAATTCGGTTGTTAAGCAACTTTCCGGTTTGACCCACATATTTCTTGTCACAACCAGTACATGGAATTATGTAAATAGAGCCACTATTACAATTTGGAGAATTATTTATTAGGACATTCTTTACCGTTCCTGAACTTTTAAAAACTAAATTTACTTTGAATATTTTCAATAAATCTTTTATACAAGCAAAGTTTTCATTGTATGGAAGTGCCAGCACAGTCTCATTCTTAAAAGGTTCCCTATTCTTGTCGGAATAAAATATATGCCTAGCTTTCTGTAGAGACTTGTCAATTAAAACTTTAGGATATTTTAATTTAATTCCTATGTCATTAATTCTACGAAATTCTGCGTCTATAAATTCGGGGGCTGCAAATCCTTAAAGCCCTTAAAAAACATACTTGAAAAAACAGAAACTTTTACACTAGTTTGATGATTTGAATAAAAATGAATATGGGAGCAAACATTAGTAGGTTTCCTGTAAATATCAAAAACAAAGCCTCTATCATTTCTATGCACTAAAACATCTAAAAATGGCAATTTACAATGATTCTCTTCTTCAATAGTGAATTTTATGGAGTATACTAAACTATTTAACTTTTCCAAAAAAAATATTTAGATTCTCATATGTAGGCCAAACACAAAAAATATCGTCAACATAACGAAACCAAAGAACCCCTTTAGGCAAAATCGCTGGCAACAGTTTTACTTCGAAAAATTCCATGTAAAGGTTACTGAGTACTGGGGATAAGGGATTACCCATTGCCATTCCAAACTTTTGTAGGTAGTACTTTCCATTATCTCCATACAGAAACACATCAATTAATCCCACCAAACACCCTGGCTAGCCAGAGGACACTACCTCCCAGGATTAATTGTCTCCGCCCTCGGGCAAACCTTGACCAATAAGGATGGAATGTTGGAGCAGGACTCCATAAATAAGCTGTCACAACAACACCTGCGCTAGAGTTCACTCTTGATAATGAGCAGAAAACCTTCTCTCTGCTCAAAACTGGTTGAGTTGAAGGATGTGTTATTCTTAACTCCACATAATTTATAATTTTTTGTACTGAAGTGACCATTACTATGTGCGCACTAACATTGTGACAGTGTTCCATATGTAGTATGTATTATCTGCACTTTTATAGTGTGTTGTAATATATTAAAGATGAATTGTGAATGATATGGTCTTCATCACCTTCCTAATGATAATATGTCCCTTTCCCAGTTACTGGTGGATGGTAGTAATGAAGAGAAAAAGATAATAAGAATAAGAGAAAATGTTAATTACAAATTAACGCCACTGAGGCAGCAAGCACTTTCAATAAAACCTGCTTAAAAGAGGGTCTACTCCCGAAATATATTATTATTATTATTATTATTATTATTATTATTATTATTATTATTAATATTATTATTATTATTATTATTATTATTATTATTATTATTATTATTATTAGCTAAGGCACAATCCTATTTGAAAAACCGGATGTTACAAGCACAAGAGTTCCTACAACAAAATAGATTATTTAAGAAGTAACTAATAAAGAAAAGATATTTTAAGATCAGTAACAACTTTAAGAAAGAGCTCTCATATATGAAAAACGAAAAGAGAATCATGGTAGCCTCTTTTACATAAAAACATTCACTGAACAGTTGAATTTCCCCATTAAGAAAAATCATTCCACAGTCTATTCACAGCTGGAGTAGATCTTCTGGAATGGTGTGTAGCGTTGAAAATTATAATTGAGAAGGCAAAACTGTTTGAATTAACTGCATACCTATGTGCGGGGTGGTGTAATATAAATGCAAAGAATGATCAAAATTATAAAAAATCTGATGCAACCTTCAGTATAAAGAAATAACTAAGAGGCAATGTCAGAGATTATTATCTGGATCGGGAATAAGAAATTCAATATACCAAAAGTTTTTTTCCAACAAATTAGGATGACTATCAGAAGTTGGAGACAAAACAGGAAAACAGTTCTCAGAATAAAAGAATTGAAACTTTTTTTTCCATGATGGATTGATTACCTAAAATCTTAAAAGGCTTTTTAAATAAGCATTTTTTTTTCTGCAATTCTAGAAGAAATTGACAGAATGTGTTTCTCAAGAGTAAATTTGCAATAAAAAAATAACATCTGAAATGTTAAAGGATTTGAATATAGTAAAAGAAACATTATCAGTGCAGAGATCTGGATGATTAGCAGTGACTGTGTCGACCTTCTTACTATCATACTTTCTGTTTGGTTAGAGTTCATCTCCATACCCCAAAATTTTTACTATGCAGTACTTTTGAATAGATTTTTTTTTAAGGGATTCAGTAACCGCAGACATACATTCAGTAGAGGGAATTTTTACAAAAAAAGTAAACTCATCTGTGTATATAACAAGCTGGTTTTCTATGCCAAAGCATATGCAGTATCATTTGTACATAATAAGGGGCCAAGAACCCAACCCTGAGGAACACCTATAATCATTACAGTGCCCTTGAACAACAACTATTTACGATCTATTACTTAAAAATTCAATAATTATTTTATGAAAAGACCCACCTACATCCAACTGTCAGGAGTTTGAAAACATGTGCTGCATAATTAACTTGATCAAAAGCGGCACGAAAATAAAGGGCGATCCTACAAACTTCTCACCTAAACTGCCATTTATTGGAAATTATAAGAATGGCTTGGCATGCCCCGAAGCCTTGGATAAGAGAAATTGGTAACCAACATACAAGTTATTACCACTGACATACCTATTTAGACATTTTGTCAAAATACATTCAAAAACTTTAGATGATATGGCTACCACAAACATATTTACCTAATGGAGTAACATTACAAAATTTCCAAATGGCAAAAAGAACTTCTTGCTATTGTGAAAAAAATAGAAGACAACTTAAGAGCTAAGAAATAAGCATTCTTCATAAAAAAAGAAAGAATACCAATTGGGTCTACACCTCCATAATCATCAAAGTTCATCATGAATATTTTAATTTCATGGAACTGTAAAGCTAAACTGGTTAGAAGTTGAGGAAGATGGAATTTATCATTACCCTACTGCAAGTAAAACACGATCAGAAGGGTTGCCTTTCCTGTGAACAATGAGTTACAGAGCCATCTGATTAAGTGAAAAGCATCTCCACATAAGAATTCAAAATTTTAGGGTACCCTACCATTTGTGTTATTGGGATGTACCAGTGAGGATTTTTTTGATGGTCAAATTATATTCCTTTTCGGTTAAGCCATAAACTCTCTGATCAAAAGCGCTTAACTGAATATAATTATTCTGCATCAAATCTAATCTATTACCCTCCCAAATATTATAGTCCTCCTGCTTCTCTAAAAAAGCACAAGAAGGGGTATGCATATTCATATTCTCATTCAAAAGAACCAGCTCAACACTTTTATAGAATTGTGATTAATACAAATACAAGCGATCACTCAAAATGCGACTTAAGTCTACTTGAAATTTTATATATACTTGACTATGACACATCAGGGACAGGCTGTTCAGTCTTCATTACTAATGAAATTAAGTCATGGTTAGACGTCCGAACTAGAGAACAACTCTTACTGTTTATAACTACCGGGAAGCTTGTGTATAGGAGGTCCAAGCAGTTACCAGACCTGTGAGTAGCTTCACTTATGATTTGTTTATAGCCTAATTTAGAAGGAAAGCTCTTAAGCCATGGCGATCAGTAGGAGAAACAAAATTTAACCCCTACCTATGGTAAAAGTTGAAATCACCAACAAGTATAAAAGAAGCCTTTTTATCTAGCCATAATATTAAAAAGACAATCTAAGTTGAAATCATCCAAGTGTGGATTCCCATTGATCAAATATACTGTAATGACCAAAGATACAAAATTAATTTGTTCCTGAATGGCTTTTGTATCGTGATTTTTTTCCTCGATGATGATGGACATTTTACATGTAAATTGTAATTGTAAAATTAATTCCAAGACCTACAAACATACCATATCAAATTTCATAAGAAGGCCGAACTGTATTAAACACAAAGAAATACATTTATTTAGGTCATTTAATACCTAATCTAACCGTTAATACCTGTAAAAGAAGTGTATTATTACAATATGCAGTACGTTAATGAAATAATATGTGGAAAATACAGTTAAGAAAATGTTCAACCTTACCTTTGGAGTGAGGCGATGTCCGAAAGCAAATGAGGCAGTAGAGGAGGACAAACGGCAGAAAACATTAACACTTAACTTTACGAAACACATTAATAAATGACAGAGAACATTAACCTTTAACTTTCTGAAAAACCTAAAATTATATTTATTTATTTTTCTGGACTTTTTTATTTTTATTTTATTTTTTTTACTTTTTTACTTTACAATATCTTCTTTCTTAATTTCATTAATTTCTTAATCAATTTAACTTTTCTGCTTTTTTTTTGAGCTTTTGAAGCTTCCTCTTAGCCTTACTAATGGTTTCCCAATGCTTAAGCATTGTGCCTATTGTTGGCGAATTTTGGCTATATTTCTTAGCGGTCACACTCAACAGCATGCCAGCCTCGTACATTTTATTATCTCCATCTTTATTCCTATTGAAAGAATCCTCTTCTTATTCCCCTCAACATCAGCAACCATCTGGGGATCCATGGATAATAATGTTTGAGTTGGAAAATGCATTATGATGCAGTACAGTAACTAAAGGAACAAAAGAAAAATCAACAACACGAATTCAATGTGAAAGATAGTGCTGCCAAAATGAAATGGTCGAGGAACTTTGATACACAGGTGCATAATGGAATAGATGCTGACTAATAGGAGAACTGGATCTTATGGCAGTAACTAGCATCAGAGTAGGGAGATACCTAATAGGAGTGCGAGAGGATAGTGACGAATTTACAGCTCATCGGCGTGCAAATTTTGAAATTTATCTCGCCGGCCGGTGAATCTTGTATTGTATATCCGTGTCATGAATTATCTTTGTAAAATGAAGCCTAAAAATCTTTGCATATCATTTCGTATCATGTAATTTTCAGGTGCAAAAACTTTCGTATCAAGAGGTATTACTGTAAATAGAAGTTTTTCATGTGTGCCACAAACTTTTATGGCTTAAATTTAATGACGTCATAATTCCTAGCAGATCATATGAGAAGCAAAGTATTCAGTCTTAATATACACCACCATTTTCATTACCCTAGGAATCGTATCCTGTTTCAAAATTATTGGTTTCTTAAAATCTGTTATAATAAGCTCAAATTAGCGACTCATTTAAGGAACCCAAGTTTAAGAATAATAGAATATCATAATGTCAGAGTTAACTGTAAGGTCTCTGGTATTGCCATGCTGGGCACAAATATTGCATTACATTGGACAACACTGCTGAAAACTAGGACGCATTCGTCCCTTATTTGACTTAATATTTCCAGACAGAATAATAACTATAGCCAATAAAAAGTCTCCTCATACAAGAAAACAAACTTGATACTGCTAACAAAAAATATTCACAAAACTAGAGACAATGGAACTCTTGAAACTTTTTGACTAAAGACAGAATGTCAGACAAATTTGGTCAACATGGTGGAGCACACACTATGCATGACTAAGTACTTTCCAAGATAGGCATATCAACTGATGGGAGGACAGTAAGGCTGATTTTGAAAATGAACGCCGAAAAGGAAGATAAAGAAACCAAAAAAGGGACCTCTTGATAAACCAAGGCATCCATAGCCTCTTCTATTAAGCCTGCCCTACATGCTATAGGAAGAAAGCAATAGAAGGAGAAAACAGGTTGAATAACTTGTCTGGGTAGGCCTTCAAGCAAAAGAATTCTAACCCTGGACAGTGGGAGACCATGGTACAGAGGCTATGGCACTACCTAAGACTAAAGAAAAATGATTTGATTTTGGAGTGTCCTTCTTCAATAAGAGCTGCTTATCATAGCTAAAGAGTCTCTTCTATCCTTACTAAAAGGAAAATAGCCACTGAAAAATTATAGTGCTGTAGTTAAACGTTCAAGTTAAGAATTATTTGGTTCCCTTTGTGTTGTTAGGTGTATGAAGAAAAAGGTGAATGTGTAAAGAATAGCCCAGACTATATAGTGCGTGTGCCATAACCAGAGGGATCCCAGGTAGTACTTTTTCGCCAGTCAGGACCTAATAACTCTTTAGTGGTAGTATCTTGACGGGCGTCGGGTGCCTTGGCTGACCTGCTACCAAACTCTCGTTTTAATGTGTCAGTATTCTGGATTTCTGCAAATACTTATATACTATATATATATATATATATATATGTGTGTGTGTGTGTGTGTGTGTGTAAAGTGTACTTGCCCCATCAAAAATGACGTCTAAATATTTGGATAGATGTGCACACACATGCACCACTCTCTCAAAATGGCATGACTACTCCCTTTCCCCCCTACCCAAAGGGAATGGGAGAACTGGTGTAGTCGGGAATATATATATATATATATATATATGTATATATATATATATATATATATATACATTCTTAATTGTGTATGTGTGTCGCCGCAGGGTGTAACAAATATTAGAACAGTTCCAACGCATCCCTGCACGTTGTAAGAGGCGATTGGAAGGGACGGGGCGAGGAGACTTGGAGTTCCCTCTCATATCTAATTTAGTTACTTCCTGTAAGATATCAGAGAGGAGGAGGCGGGGGGAGAATGACTGCACCCCGCACTCTAGTCCTGTGGTGACGGAATGTGTGTGGATATAGTGCGATAGAGAGTAAAGATATGACGTTGGATATAAGTTTTAGAATAGATGGATGGATATATTGGCCTTGTGTGAGACAACGATTATAGATGAAAGGGAAGAGTGCACGGAAGTTTGGTGAAGTGACTGGTAGAATGTCTTCGATAGAAAATGTACGAGCAAGAGGTGCGGCTTTGTTGCTGGGTGAATGTATGACAGGTAAAGTAATAGATTTGTCATCTTGGGTAATGTGTGTAAGGATTATGTTAGGTAGAGAATGTTAGGATTATGAAATTGTGTGAATGTAGTACGATGTAACAGATATGAGGTTGGATGTATGGTTGATATCTATAAAGATTAAAATGATGGGCATTAATGATAAATACATATCATAAATAGCCATTTGTTGCAAACTCACTGATCAGATATCATGGTGGATATTATATGATTTTAAGTGTAAGAACAGATTCATGAATTAGAAAGGAATAATTACAGTGGACTTGAAATGAAATTGTATTTCTCTTTATAGCTGGTTGCTTAGCATTGTTTCTACTCAGAGGCATAGGTTCAAATTCTTCCTCAGCTATAAGTATTTATCCAAATTGAATTTCCCGTGGAGATAAAGCCACAAGAGTAGAATTCTATAATAAAAGCTATTGTGATTAATATTTTAACACACACGCGTACACACACATTTATATATATATATATATATATATATACATATATATATATATATATATATATACTCTATATATATATATATATATATATTTGTATATATATCTATATATATATACAAATATATATATATATATATATATATGTATATATATATATATATATATATACTGTATATATTGTAAATACAGATATACATATATATACTTTATCTATGTATGAGTAGGCCATAGATATAAACCCAAAAACATACATATATACATATTGGGAAGTATGCCGTACCAGGTGAAAATGAGAGTGGTTGAACAAGAGCTGGCGATAAGTAATAATTTTTCAAGAGTAGAGATATAAATGAGTATACAGGGGTAAGAGTGGCTAATGGAGAGTGGCAAAGGGGGCATCAATGGATTATATGTTGATAACTATAAAGATGCTTGGAAGATTGAAAGATGTGCTCGTGTTTAAGGGTATGGCTAAAGGTATATTCGATCATTTTCTGGTTGAAGCGAGACACGTTGCACCAAAAGAGTTTGGAAATAGAAAAAAGGGAAGATATAAAAAGAAAGGTATTGAAGGTGGTAGAGTGGAATATAAAAGAGGTAGAGAGTGAATATCATGAAAGGTTGGAAGTGGTGTATGACAAAGTGAAGGTGAGAGAAACTGTTAATGTAGAATAGCAGTCTTCTTTCCCATCGTTATCTCTACATTAAGGGGTTGGCTGCCGAATGCACCCTCTCAAATGCCTTCTACCAAAGGTATCCACTTCCACCAAACCACTTCTCTTCATATCATCCTTCATCTTACATCACCATCTATTTCTCTGTCTCCCTCCTGATCTTTTCACCCTAACAGGGTTCTCCCAAGCCCTCCTCACTCCCTCCCCACCTTGCATCCTTACCATGTCCCCACGTCATCTCAGTCGTGACGTTCTTATCACCTTTGTAATCATTACTATGCCTGTATTTCTTCTTTTTTGATAATTTTCCAATATTTCAATGTCAGCATTCATATATCTGCTCTATCAAGCTTGGCTTCCTCTTTCCGTCTTGAAGCCCATGTTCCTGATCCATTCACTATTCTTATTACTGTGTTATAGATCCTGACTTTTACCTTGATTAGCATTTTCTTATCACATACCACTCCTGTTACTTCCCTTAACTTCACCTAGGCTACTTTTATCATATTCTCAAATTCAGCCTTACGTCCCACCTCCTGACTTACTGTATATCACAAATATCTAAATTTTTCAACCTTTTTTTTTAACGGAGCCTCTACTTTCATGCATGGCTATCCTGTATTTACCTTCCTTACTGCTCACCATAGCTTCAATCGCATCCACAAACTTTCAAGGCCCCACTCCCCTCTCCACTGTCTCTTGCCACTCTACAACCCCTCTCTGTACACCTTCCTCATTTTCGGTGGTAATCCCCAAATCGTCTGTATATAGTAACTTCCACAACTCTTTACTTCTGATCTCTTCACATAACACATTCAAGTCCAGCAAATAAAAACAGGGTTGATGCTGGCCTCTGGTGTAATTGAACACTAGCTTCAAAGGTTTCTGGCTCTCTAACAGCTGTTATTACTTTTGTTCTTGTTCTTTTTTATATAATCTCTACTATTCAAACCAACTACAAAATCAACAAAAGCACAGGCGAGCTTCTGGTTTCCCTCTGGTCTCTTTTCTGTAACAGTCTTTCTATAAATATGGCATTCACAGTCCTTCTCCCCTTCATGAATCCATACTGCTGTTTGCCAATCTTTACAATCTCTCTAAACCTCTCAATCAATACCCTCTCTAAAACTTTCAAAATATGGTCTGTTAGTTTAATTCTCAAATAGTCACCACATCCCATAACATCACCTTTATGTTTATATATGAATACCATTTAACTCTTCTCCCATTCTTTAGGTATCATTTACTCTTCCCATATTACTCTCAATTAATCCAGCATACATTCTTCCACGCCCTTGGCTATTATCTTGACCATTTCAATTTGAAACTTTGATGGACCTGGTGCTTTACCATTTCTCATTTTGCAGGACACCTTCTTCACTTCAGTATTTTTTCTTTCCATCAATGGCCCCTCCCCCCTTTGCGTTTTTCCCAGCTCCTCTTCTCATTTTCAGTATTCAATAGTTGTTCATAATAATATCTCCATCTCCTCATAATTTCATCATCTTCTTGCAATATATTTCCATCTCTATCCCTGATGACTACCAATTGCCCCAAATCCGTCTTTGACTATTCTTCAAGTTTGAAATCTTATAGATATTGTTTTCTTCTTCCCCTGTTCGAACCCTTCAGTTATATTGTTTTACCGCTATTCCCATGGGTCTACATACTTTCTTCCGAGAATCTTTTTCCTCTTTTCTGTACCGTACCTCTGCTCCCAGTGCATGTCTTACTTTGCTGTGCTTAAATGCCACTGATTTCCTTTTAATCAGTACTTGCACATCTCAGTCCAACCACCAATTTTTCCTTTGGACACACCATATCTGCTGTTTTTTTTTTTTTTTTTCAATTAAATCCTCTATTTCACCTACACATATTTCTTTCACACCAACCAGATATTCTCCACTGTGCACTGTGTTACCCTGTCCAATCTCTAAGTTCAACCTCTCTCTCTCTCTCTCTCTCTCTCTCTCTCTCTCTCTCTCTCTCAAAATCATCTTAAATTCATCACAGTTTTCTCCCTCAATGTACCAAACCTTAATTCTATATCTCCTTCTTCTCTTCTTCGGTTTTCTACCTCTCATTTCCAAATCCACCGCTACCACATTCTTCTTTCAAGATCACTGTACAATTCATTACATTTTATTTGTCAACTCCACTAACCATGATGTAATCTATTGTGCTTTTCAATCCTCCACTTGCCTAGGTTAGCAGATGCTTATCCAGCTTTTGAAACCAAGAGCTAATTCAAAACACTGAGCTATTTCTAATATATATACTTTATCATCATTTCTAATTCCACACTCATGGCCTTCATGTATCTCCTCATATCCTTCATTTCTCTTAACCAACATGTAATGGGGACAGAAATGGTAGAGGTCGGGCTTTGGAAAGGTAACAATCCCCACCTAACTTAGTTGACTCCCCCGTCACGAAGGGGGAGGTATGAGAAGAAAAATCCCCTTTTGTTTACACCTCTAAATAATTGTCCCATCGTAGATAATATATAGATTGGTGAATATATTCTCATACACACTAACACTTACTCTTTATAATAAAGAATATATATATATATATATATACACACACACACACACACACACATATATATATATATATATATATTATATGTATATACACACACACACATATATATATATATATATACATATATATGTTTATATATACATATATATGTTTATATATACATATGTATTTATGAATAAATATATATATACATATAATATATATATATATATATATATATTTATACATACATATATATATATATATATAGGCTGCCCAGGGCCTCGGCTACCCATTGAGATACTGCCGCAGGAAGGTTATTGGGGTCTTTGACTGGCCAGACAGAACTACATTGGACCTTTCTAATTAGAGCTCATATATCCTTTGCCTACACATACATAGAATAGTCTGGTCTATTGTTTACAGATTTTCCTGTGTCCTGTTACACTTGACAACACTGAGATTACTGAACCCTTCTTTTTCAGTAAAGTGAGTGAATGTTGTACAATAGTTGTTTTGTGGCTGCTCTCTTTAGTTATGGTAAGCAGCTCTTCTAGTAGGACACTCCAAAATCAAACCATTGTTCTCTAGTCTTGGGTATTGGCAAAACCCCTTGTAACATGATCTTTTTTACTATCTTGGGTTTGAGTTCTCGTGCTTAAGATTACACTCAGACACACTATTATATTTTTTTTCCTCTTGTTTTTTGAAATGGTGTGTTGAGCAGGCTTAATGGAAGGGCCATGCATGCCTAGTGGTTTATCAAGAGGTTTCCTTTTTCTTGTTAAAACCACCTTTACAGTCTTCCCTTCAGTTGAAGTGGCTATCTTGGATGGTATTTAGCCTTGCATTGTGTATAGGTTTCTCCATGTTGACCAGTTTTTTGGCCATTTTATCTATACGCTATGAGTGTTATCAATCACTTAATTTACCTTTCTGTACATACTGATTTTTGTTTCATTATTGTTAAATTAGATTTTGAATATTATGTATCTTTTTATTCTTGTGCTGTCTGGAGACATTGAGTGAAATCCTGGACCAATACATCCAAGAGTGTTTCAGTGTTGCCAACTGTATTGCAATATTCATGGTCTTCATGCTAATAATCAAGACTTTACCGTTGTGTCTAGACAGTATGATATTCTTTTGTGCTCAGAAACTTTGGTTTCTAATATGAAGCACTCATCTTATAACTGGGTTTAAGAAGCCAATAATTTTGAATCGAGAGGCCATATTTGGTGCCAGGTGAATGGCGGTGTATGTTAGGACTGAGTACTCTGCTTCTCACAAGTCCGGCTATGAATGTGGATGTCTTGAAATTCCGGTAATGAAAGTTTGTGGCAGGCATGACAACTTTTATTTGTGGTCGATCTACTAGAATCCATACATGTATGATTCTATCTTCGACTGTCGTCTTATCATTATGGCTAAGATACAAGAAGATGATAGAATGGTAACTTTTGTTTTTGTTGGTGATATCAATTATTACCATAGGGAGGAATTAGATTTTGTTTCTCATACTTATCACCATGACTTAAGAGCACTGGAATTTGCCCTTAAATCAAGCTGAGAGTAAAACATAATTGAAGCTACTTACAGGTCTGATAACTGCTTGGACTTTGCATACACTGACTCCCCTGGCGTTATGACTAATAAGATTGGTTCTCCAGTTGGGACATGCCTTGATTTCATTAGTAGTGTACTGCATTTGTTTCACACTCATTCATTATACTGGTATTTTCTTTATTTTATTGTATACTGCACTCTACATCTCTATGTCAACAGAAATGGTTTGATTTTGTTTTTTACTTGCAATGATCTGTTTGAATTTTAATGACCTTCTTACACGGAAACTGTTGTATAAAAAGATTGTTCTCTGTTAAAATAAAGTGAGTTGCAGTAGCGTAGTCTTTCAATTATTACCTAACTGGAGATACACACATTGGTGACCAGCGGAGTGTCCGTTTTCCACATCAGTGCACCACCGGATGCCTATGCTCACCTCCTCACAGTGTACCTTGATGTTTTCCTTCTAGAACTTAGTCAAACACCCATGATTCCTTCTAAAGACGGTATTTATCGACGTGGGACCCAGAGTTTGCCAGATTCAGATATCTGGCACCGGATCGTTTGACAGCCGCTGAACAAACATTTACTGAGATGGAAGGAAATGGGCCTTTGCTAAAAGGCCTGAAGCCCATGGTCATCACCCTTACACTTCATCCTGAAGAAAGTTGGCTCTGCATCCATGTGGGCATTACAGATGCCTGAATATGTAGACAGAACCAGACCACTAACCCTATCCAAACATCACCAACGTGACCTCCTACTTGCAGTAAGCGAAAGTTTTACCATGCTCGACCTCCTGAATGGTTGTTACCAGGTGCCCATGAA
>NC_090747.1:32091358-32113858 GCF_036898095.1 Palaemon carinicauda | reverse complement strand
ATCCTAGATTTAGTATTTGTCAATGAGGTGAATTATATTAAAGAAATAATAGTGTATAACATGGGAATTTCAGACCACAATGGCATAGAATTAATAGTCCATTCCAAAGCAAGTGAACGCAGAGATAAACAAAGCACAAATCGATGGAAAGGATATGGAAAATATAATTTTTATAGTAAGAATATAAAATGGTAAGAAATAATTGAAGAATTGAACAAAGATTGGAAAAAATGTATTAGTAATGATAATATACAGGTAAATACGTATATACTGTACAAAATACTGGAGAAAATTGTTGAAAAATATGTACTGAAAATAAAAGAAAGTTCAGACATGCATACCAAGAGACAGAAGGATCTTATTTCAGAAAATTAGAAAGTGGAAGATTAATCTTTCAAAATAAAAAATGTATGGAAAATCATGGAAATAAAAAGTAAGATAAAAAAGGCAGAAAAAATGATTACACAATCGAAAGAAAATTGAAAAAGGGACTTAGAAGAAAGGACACTTCAAAATATCAAGAAAAACACCAAAGTACTTTACTCCTATACAAAAAAAAAAAAAAAGATGAATAAAGGAAGTTTAGAAATAGGCCCTCTAAAAATTTAAGGACGGTTAACGAATTAAAAAAGGAAATATACAACATGTTAGTAGAAAAATATAAGAGTGAATTCATGCTAAGAATTGCGAATGAGAATAATGAAACAGATATGAGAGAAGAAAATATTGAATAGCAAATGCACATGGATATTAATGAAGCAGATATTGTTCAGGCTATAAGCAAAATTTAAAATTGATCAGTGGCCGGGCCACATTGAGTTCCAGCGATTTTCTTAAAGAAAAAATAAAATGCACGCACTACCGTGAAGACGCTTGCAATACTGCTAAGACAAAGTGTAGATATGAGCAAGATATATGTTAAACATAAATTACCATATATAACCCCTATTTTCAAAAGTGGATCAAGACTAGAGGCAAGCAATTATAGACCTGTTAGTCTAACATCACATGTTATGAAAGTGTATGAAAGGGTAATAAAAAAGAAAATAATGAATAATTTAGTTAAAAATAATTTATCTAATGTAGGTCAACATGGTTATGTGTCCGGAAAAATTACACAAACCCAACTGAGAGCACACTATGAAACTATACATAAAAGTATGATAAATGAAAAAGACACAAATGTGGTCTATTTAGATTTTGCAAAAGCCTTTGACAAGGTAAACCATAACATATTAGAGAAAGAAATGAGAGAGCATAATATCTTGGGAAAGATAGGAAAATGGATAAAAGAGTTTCTACAAAACAGAAAACAGATAGTGGTTGTAAATGACGAAAAATCAGATGAAGCTCAGGTAATATCTGGTTTACCACAAGGTACGGTATTAGCTGCACTGCTGTTTATTATTATGATCTCAGACATAGACTGTAATGTTAAAGACTCTGTAGTAAGAAGTCTCGCCGATGACACAAGAATAAATAGAGAAATTACTTGTTATGGTATTTAACTCCGATAAATTCGAATCAATGAATTATGGAAACAGAGAAAGAATGGTATATGCATACAGGGGACCTAATAAAGAGACAATCTCAAACAAGGAAGCAGTTAAAGACCTTGGTATAATGTTAAACAGCAATATGTTATGCAACGACCAAATAACAATACTGTTGGCTAAATGTAAAGCAAAATGGGAATGATATTCAGACACTTTAAAACAAAAAAAGCTGAATACATGATTATGCTGTTCAAAACTTTTTTACGTAGAACACTCGAGTAATGCAATGTGATATGGTACCCACACTACCAAAAGGACATTGCACAAATAGAAAGTGTAAAAAAATCCTTTACTGCTAAAATAGAAGTTAAGGACCCTGACTACTGGGAAAGACTGCAGTTTTTTAAAATTGTACAGTCTAGAAAGGAGAAGAGAACGCTACATGATGATACAAGCAAGGAAGCAAATCGAACGAATTACTGAAAACATCATGGAGCTAAAAATATCAGAAAGAGCAAGCCGAGGTAGATTAATAGTGCCCAAAACTATACCAGGAAAACTAAGGAAGGCACACAGGACATTAATCCACTACGCACCAGCATCTATAATGCAGCAACTATTTAATGCGCTGCCAGCTCATCTAAGAAACTTATAAGGAGTCAGCGTAGATGTTTTTCAGAATAAGCTTGATAAATACCTAAGATGCATCCCAGACCATCCAAGACTGAAAGATGCAAAATACACCGGAAGATGCATTAGCAACTTTCTGGTGGATATCCGAGGTGTCTCACACTGAAGGACCTTGTGGAACCCAGATATAGAATAAGGCAATAAGGCTCTCTCTCTCTCTCTCTCTCTCTCTCTCTCTCTCTCCTTCTAAGGGTGTAGGTGTTGCAACCTCCATCAATTGTATATATAATATGTATCTATCTATCTATCTATCTATCTATCTATCTATCTATATATATTATATATATATATATATATTATTTCTTTATTCCATTGCATACTCGTAGTAACAATGGCTACATATTTTTCATTTAAAAAAAAAAAAAAAAAAAAAAACATCCTCAAACACCTATGACATATCGGAACACAGTCAAAACTTTTTTAATTGCAGTAGGTGAGGTATATTTAATATTCTTATCAACAGGAATTTTTTCAGAGGTTTTCATATAGAAAAGGTGATGAAATTAGTTTACTTTGGCTTCAAAATAAAAGTAATATTACGGTTTCAATGAAGTTCTTTCAGTTTTATATAAACAGGTTGGACACGCTATTATTAAAATGTTAATGGGTTATGAAATGTATGGTATTATTCAAAGACTGGATTCTACATTATGGTATTGTTAAACGTACGATTCAACTTCCCCTATTTTTAATTAGGGAAATAACCACAAATTATTTATTTGTTTTTTTTTAAATCAGTGAAGTTAAATGATCGGTAATGAAGACAAGTGTTAGATTTCTTTAAGGCTAGGGTCTATACCTTATTTTTGAGAATATTTCTGATTTAAGAGTTGTTCATCAAAGTGTCCTAGTGTAAACTATGATAATTGGTATAAAAAGTGTACTTCAAGAATCAGTTATACTTCGAGAAGGTACAAGATGATATTCTGCCAAAATAATGATAAGAAAAAGCCTTGTTTTTCATTATTAAGTTAAACATTGACTTCGAAATATGCATCTGTTACACTGTAGTAATAAATTATTTCACCTTCATGGGATAATTGGTATACAGTAATGCACACTGTAAGGTTTGTTATGATGTTTGCCGTATTGCTGACAGTCGATTTATTTTGGAAATGTATCACATTTTGCATATTGTTTTCTTTCTAATACAACAATGTTTCATTAAATAAAATACTGTCACGGAGTTATGAACATTGTCTGAACTGTTATGAATTGTGGCTTAGAGTTTTAGCTATTGACTAAATAAACTGGCATTTGTACAAAATTAAACTGTAAAAGGTGTACTGTAGTACTGTAGTGTAATACTGTAAACTGCTATGTATGTACAACACTGTAAATTACAATCTTACTCTAAACATACAAATGTAAATATGACAAACATATCAAAAGAATGAAAGTATTACCTTTTTAATTATTCAGTTTAAGATATTTTCTCTCATAATACCTTTGGTAAAATACTCAATTGAATGCCTATACTTATTAACACTTCTATCCTAATTGATTAATTCAATGAAAAGAGCTATGTTCCTTTCCGTGAAGGATTTCCTCAACATGGCCATTGACATAGTGGCAGCAAAAACCGCTCGCCAATTTTATATCTGACTTTGAAGCCAATTGTTTTCATTTCATATCATTTTCAATGACAGAAATTTTCTTTTAATTAGATTTAGGAAATGGTAATTTGGAGGCAGATACTTCACTCTAAGGTAGTCTAAATTAGGCACATATTTTCGATGACGAGGTGGGCTGTCCATGAACAGCACAGCTCTTTGTTTTCCTAGTGTTACTAAAATAGGTGTCACGATGTCATGGAAATCATCTGTTGAGAGATCCATGCATTATTTCACAGCAGACCATGTACTGTGAGTGATGAATTTGAGTCCAGTACGTTTTGGCACCGCTCTTTTGGCGACGATGATTTGGCACCGCCGTTTTGGCGCTAAATGGTTTTGGCGCTCATTATTTTGGCGCTAGCCCATATGATAACGGCTTGAAAATTTTCTGACCAGATATATATATATATATATATATATATATAATGTGCATATATATATTGCATGGGTCAAAAATAACAAAGATAAAAAAAATTCTATTAGTTTTCAGCAATACAGTATTAAAATGTTACAAAAATGAAATAAAATGAAATATTTTCACCAACATGCTAATGTATTTCATAGTTATATGCCAAACCACGTAAGTATTCCAGTGGTTCCCGTGAATCAATCTGCTGTGCTATAGTTAAAATGCGTACACCCGTCTTAATGTATTTTAAGCGTTTTCGAGCAGGAGGATTCACAGTCATTAGTTTTTCATAATAAAATTCGCGTCCTTTCTGAATTCTCTTTATGCCATCGATGAATTTCCATATAACTGGGTGGTTCAGACTTAAATGTCGTAATAACTAGTTTAAAATTACAATTCTCAAATCAGACGAGCCTTTGGTGTAATGAGGTGATAACTAAACGAGGCACAAATTTGCGGATGGTCCTTAAGTTTGTCTCTTGGCTCCAAAACAGCTCATCGCCAAACTTTCTATCGCCAAAATGGCGGCGCCAAATCGTCAACGCTAAAGAGTCGGCGCCAAATCGTCCTGTTCCGATAAATTTTACTCTCAAATTACATACCTTCCTTTGCACTCTTTGCCATAAATGGGCCCAACAATGTATATTCTGTGCAGCTGCAGTCCATCAATTCATATTCACTGGGTGTATTGAACGTGGGTTTCCTTAGCTGCATGGAATTTTTTGACGCTTGTATATCATTGCAGGCTTTGAGGGTGATAAGTTGTCCATCTAAACTTACCTGTATTGTGGAGTGATTGATTTGCAGTTTATTTGGCCACACATCCTAAAACGTTGACCTCAAATAATGAATACTTATGGTTGGGTTGCTCTCTATTATAAGGACTAATAAATCCACACTTTAATCGTTCAACTTTCGTGATATACCCCAAGCTGGATTAGAGATAACCATTTCTCCTGTGCGTAGGAATCTTTGAATATTTTGGAAAGCTGTAGTGCAAGCAATGTTTAAAACGAACTCCAGACCTTGTTCATGAGCAGATATGTTGCGCACTTTATCCATATGCTGTTCTCGAGGTATGATACTGCTACCTTTGATAAGGATTTTGGTAAACAAAAAGAAAAATGAATTTTCTTACTTGTATGACAATTCCTCATACACTGAGCTAATTCTCTAGGTACCAGATAAAATATCCCCTTGTATGTCCATTCACCACTTATAAGCTAAGATAGTTTAAACTACGATGATATGTATAAAAAGGGGGATTCAAGACAAAATTATACCCTAAGAAGAAGAAACAACATGGTATTCACCATGAATAATGATGAAAAAAATGCCTTTTTTTCATTATTAAACATTGACTTTGAAATATACATTTGTTTTAGTTGTAATGATAAATTGTTTCACCATCAAGGGATAATTGGACTACAATAACGCACACTGTTATGATTGTACACTCGCAGTGCTGATGGTCGATTTATTTTTTAAATGTTTCACATTTTGCATATTGCTTTGTTTGTAATGCAACCAAACAATTTTTTCTTCACAGAAGTGGATAACTACTGCACTGTAATTGTCCAGTGGCTACTTTCTTCTTGGTAAGGGTAGAAGAGACTTTAGCTATGGTAATCAGCTCTTCTAGGAGAAGGACACTCCAAATTCAAACCATTGTTCTCTAGTCTTGGGTAGTGCCATAGCCTCTGTACCATGGTCTTCCACTGGCTTGGGTTAGAGTTCTCTTGCTTGAGGGTACACTCGGGCACACTATTCTATCTCGTTTCCCTTCCTCTTGTTTTTTAAATTTTTCATAGTTTATATAGAAAATATTTATTTAAATATCCTAGTTCTTAAATCATATTATTTTTCTTTGTTTCCTTTCCTCACTGGGCTATTTTCCCTGTTGGAGCCCCTTGGCTTATAGCATCTTGCTTTTCCAACTAGGGTTGTAGCTTAGCAAGTAATAAGGATAATATTAATAATGACTGTTTCATTAAATAGAAACTGTAACTGAGTTATGAACACTGTTTTAGCTGTTATGAATTGTGGCTTGAAGTTTTAGCGATTGATTGAATAAACAGGCATTTGATTAAAATGAAACCGGTGAAAGGTGTAGCTCCTATTAGTGTCCCAAAAAGAACATTCCTCATGTGCAATTGCTGACCACTCTTTGTGACCGACCCCACGTGAAATAGGCTTAACTGCTCATAAGGTTGACAGAGCTTTGGTGCCTTGTTCAAGTCCTGGCCAACTAAAAACCACAGTTGCTGCTTCTTGGTAACACTTAGTAGTACCTGAGAGTCTGGCTGTTCCTGGATGTCCAGTAAGACCAGTAATCGATCGTCTTTGGGATAAGTTTTGGCCAGTTAAGGACAGAAAAGATGGAAAGTCACTCAGGATCAAAGTGAGGCGGCAGCAGGTGGGTAAGTATCAGCCACCCCCACCTCTTTACAGACACGCTATATATATTATAACAGAAAAATTTAAAATTAATGAGAAACTTAAGTTAAACCATAAATGTGCAAAATGCTTAGACTTCGAAGAAGGTTGCGCTACTAACCTACACCGTATCAGTATATGCCGGTTCTGTCAGCAAGAATAGGAAATATAAAAATAGAAAATGAAGGCCATGAAATGAGAAAACAATTGAAAGATATCCTGTCAAAGCTCCAACTGTTAGAATAAGGAACAAAGAAGTCATAGATGACGTTGTAGAAAACTGGATTAGTACCCAAGAAATACGAAAGAAGATGAATTAGAGAACAGAATCTAGAGAGGAAATAATAAATAAAAACTGAGACTTCATGAAACCCGCTAGAGGAAGGGGAGCTAAGGCCAAAAAAGACTAAACAACAACCTATGAATGTAATTACCACCAACCCCCCCCCCCCCTCCCCCCCCCCTCCCCCCCCTCCCCCCCCCCCCCCCTTGTACAGAAGAGGAAGATGAGACGTTGATAATAGGAGACTTTGTGGTAAAGGACCAAGGGGAGCACTTCGGCCTCAGAAAAAAAAGAGATATGTCAGGTCCTATCCAGGTGTAGATTCACAAAAGATAGAAGAAGTGGTCAGTAAAATACTAAGAGGGAACAAAAGGTCACTAAAAAGGACTTTTTCCTATGAAATGATACTTCCGGCCAAACAGACCGTTTGGTTAAATGGCTAGAAAAAAAAAACTGTTGATACGGCCAGAAACAAGACCAAAAATACTATACGTATAGGGAATCTCCCAAGACTCAGTGTAAGCTACTTCACCCTCATTAAGGTCATGGAGATAAACGAAAGACTCAAGTTAAATACCAGAAAAAGAAAGTGAAATATATAGATCGTTGGGATACTTTCTACGTCTAGAGAATATTATAAAGAAGAGATGGAATACAGTTTAGTGAAGAAGGCAAGAAAGTATACAGAAGCAAACCTAATCTCAGCCTCTCTCTCTCTCTCTCTCTCTCTCTCTCTCTCTCTCTCGTTTCACTTCTAAGGGTGACGGGGTTACCGACTCACCCTTTTTATCTCTCTCTCTCTCTCTCTCTCTCTCTCTCTCTCTCTCAACTCAACTCTTACAGTGTGGGTGGCCTTATGCGGGACAATGGTTGGGAGGGAGGAAGGGAAGGGAAGGAGGAACTGGCATAGGTTATCTCCTCCTCTCCCTCTCTCTCCTCCTCCTCGGGATATTAATCACCTTTTCGTAGCATTCTGGCTGAAGCTGACTTGATTGGAACATCCCTCAATTAAGTCTTCCTAGAATAAAAAAAGTACTTCTCTTTTCATATCCATATGCACATGAATTTCTATATATATATATATATATATATATATGTGTGTGTGTATATATATATATATATGTGTGTGTGTATATATATACATATATATGTGTATATATATATATATATATATGTGTGTGTGTGTATGTATATTTATACATATATATACATATATATATATATATATATACATTATATATATATATATATATATATTGTCGCCTCTGTGATGGAATATTTCAGGTCTTAAGAGAATTCAACAGAGCTTATCTTATTATTTTACCCACGAACCATTATAACTTGAATGGTGACAAAGGAAACAGTGCTCACGTATTTATAAATATTATAATAGAAATTAATCAACAATTACATAAACGAGTGATCAAAACACCAACATTAATTAAATATTCCACACTTTGGTTATGGCTTACGGTACTGAACAGCAAAAAAATTATAGCAGTCACAACGGTCACTGTTTGTAGTGGGAAGTATACTCCTACTTCATTCCGATAGTCAAGATCCAAAGAAAGGTGTGAAAATACCAAAGCAAGGAGCATGGAGTGGAAGTAGATTGTGCAATCAAGAGATGGCGCTGAAGCAAATGAGATGAATACACAAATAGGGAAAAGGTACACTGTTGAATATGAAATTATACAATATTTGTATATACAAAGAGGGAGAGTGGCAATTCGTCATAGTATCCCCCGCTAAAATGGGCCCATCATAGTGGGACTAGCTAGTTGTGGTGTTGAAGGCGGGGGAAGCAACGACAGTGTGTCCGCGATGAGATTGTTGGTACCTCCAATTGACTGAAGTCGTATATTGAAGGCTGACAATATATATGAACAACGAAGCAACTTGTTGTGTCAGAGGCAAAAACGTTCGAGGAAGATGAGTAGTCGATGGTCGGCATATACTACTACTCTGTGGTGTCCTTCCAGGTAGGGTTGGAAGTGTAGTAGCAAAGCGACGATAGCATAAAGTTCCTTCTCGACAGTGGTTCACCTGGCTTGAGCTCCTTCGAAGAAGCAAGAGTGGTAGGCTATGGTGTTATGTATTGATGTAATAATGTACAATATTATTTCAAGTGTTACAGTTATTGCGCAACATTACATCTTATTGCATGAATAAAACATGTTATGCTTTGTACATAAGTGTAATGATTTATTTTGGTATTAGGATTCAAACATTTATTGATTACCTGAGATATAGGATATAATTCTTTTTACTTTTGTACTAGAGTAGGATTTAAGTCTTTTGAGAGCGATGCTCCAGTGGCGATTCTAGGACTCTGAAAGTGGGGGGGCCACTTCAGGGCCAATATAAATTTTGGGGGGGCATTTATTGTTGGTGGCTAGGTGGCACTCTGAAGACAATATTATGTCATTAATGAAATAACAAATGACAATAATAACACCTCATTACTTTCATAACTTGTATTTGTAAAACATATACATGTATGCCTACACAAACATTATGATAATGGAGGTTATTCGTATTACTTAAAAAAAAATATGTATGTATTTCTTGCAATATATTTTTAACAAAATCGCAAAAATATGGCAAAAATATCTTCAAAACAAAAATGAATCATGAGTTATGAATGTAATGTAAATATTATGTTGATATTAAAACCCCATGCAAGCATGCATGAAGTAATGCAGTGTTGCCAACAGGGCGAGTTTCCCTTTCCTGAGGTGAAGTAGATTATAGTACGTATATTTAGTGCAGCTTAATTCTACGATTATCATGCCAGCTATCAAATTCATCAACAAAACAGTCTAAATCAATTCCCTCGGCACGTGCACTTTCAATGGACAGTAATGCGATATTACTCAATCTAGCACTGGTCATGGAATTTCTGAGAAATTTTTTCACTAATTTCATTTTTGAAAAACTTCTCTCACAAGAAGCACTGGTAACAGGAGGAGTGACAGATATTAACAATAGTTTACGAGTATGCCATTGCATATGCCTTCAAGTCTTCTTCTAACAAGAATGTCTGTCCTCCAGGACAGAGAGCTGAAATACCACAGAAAATTGCATTTGACTCTTTGGAGAAACGACGGTCTAATTCACTAATTAAGCAGTCTAGGACTTCATAGAAAATCCTGATGTGTTGCACATGACATGGAACAGAAGATCCTTGACCACTTGTTTCAAACACGATAAATCCATCAAGCTTACGAGGTTTCTTTACCCGTTTTCTTGTTGTTGTTGGTGTAATGCAGCATTTCCTGCAGAGTTCATTAACCTTCTCAGAGTAATGGTCATTCAAGTCAGAGTTGCGTACATTAACTAAATGTTCATGGAGTGACGAAATTAGATTTGCTGCTTTTCCTAGGTCTGCTTGTTTATCCTGTAGCTGTGTAGACACTTTATTAACTTTTCCAAGAATATCTGTGAAAAATTGCAATAAGTAAACAAACTCTGCATCAATCTGGGCAAGCAAACCGCGAGCGGATACAGCTCGGGCACCAATGTCATCTTCAGAAATTTCCTTCAAAAGTCTCATTATGCATTGCAGACGGAGTAGAGCATTTTCACACGAAGTGGCCCGACACCACCACCTTGTGTCACTGAGATGCTGCAGTTCTCGTACTTGTTCTTTAGGCAACATTTCACGCTGTATCAAAATGAATTTCTCATGAACTACCGAGTTACTAGCAAAGATATAGAGTTCTTCAAGCAAACTAAAGAATTCAGCAGCTTCGGGTACATACTTTGCAACATTTATCAACACTAAATTGAGCCTGTGTCCATAGCAGTGTATATAATATGCAAAAGGAGCTTTATCACGAATTCGTTTCTGAACACCACTAATCCCTCCACTCATCACTGATGCCCCATCAAATCCTAATCCTACAAGAGAAGATTTGTAATCCAAACCCAGTTTATCCAAACTCTTCAAAATAATATCTGTGATAGAGGCAGCATCCAACAAGTCCATCTGAGTGAAAGAAATGAAGCACTCCTGAATACAATTTGCTATTTCATCATAAAATCTAATAACTAATGCCAACTGCTCTGCCTTACTAACATCCTTGGCTTCATCAGCTTGAACAGAAAAGTAATGACATGACCTAACTTTTTCTGCAATTTCTTCCTTCACCATACATGCAAGTGTGTCAATCATCTCATTCTGTATTGCAGAACAAGTGTATTTTTCATTTTTTGGACCACTTTCTACTCTATCAGCTATAATAGGATCCCGTTTAGCAGTGAATCTGAGAATCTTACGAACATTTCCTGGATTCAGTTCATCATCACCTTCTCTATGTCCTCTCTGCGAAATGTCTTGTGTTACAGTCAACAGGATTATTTCACCTAATGTCTTTATGTAATGACGATTTTCAAGAACTTTCTTCTGGTATGCCTCACTTATACACTGAGCAATTGATGTTTTATCAGCTTTATTTCGTTGATAGTCCGCCCATGCAATACAAGAAGTTTTGTGGCACTGAGAGGAAATGTGCTTTTCGATGGCACCATCTTTTCCATGTGCTTTCTTCCATCGTCTAAAGCCACTCTTTATGAATGCTTCATCTGCATTGCCATATGTTGGTGGAGCAAAGTGCCTGCATGCAAAACAGAACATTGCATCTCGTTCTTTAGAATATTCAGCCCATTCATATTTGTCGAACCAAGCCCCCACAAAAGACCGAGCATGAGACTTTCCTTCACTATGCCTTGGATACTCTTTTAATCGTACCTGAATAGGATTCTCAGAAGCAGATTGAGAAATGTCAGCTGGTGCAGAATCTTCCTTTTTCTGTTTCTTTGTTGGATGATCATGTGAACTTGATCTTGCAGGATTGCCAATACTTTCACGATCACAGTCTCCCTCTGACTTCTTAGCAGGTTTATCAGATTCAAGGTTTACTGTCAATGGTGTATCACATTCACTGCGTTTTTTAATTACAAATTTATCCATGATTGTCTATAGTACAATAAAATTATCTGTGATAGTAAGTTCTGAAAAAAAATAAATTAAATCAAATAATCACACGTAATTCACAATTAACACAACACACCTGTCACCACAGAAAAATGTGATAAAATTTGCGGTTTTGCCGACTACCGACTGGAAGAATAGAAGATGATGACAGCACGCACACACACACACTGTCACACACACACATACACACACACACACACACACCCACACACCCACCCACATATATATATATATATATATATGTGTGTGTGTGTGTGTGTGTGGGTGTGTGGGTGTGTGTGTGTGTATAACATGTATACAGTATAATAAATATATGCACATATAGGCCTACACTATCACTGCCAACATTCACGAATCACAAAAATTATGATACAATTAGGCCTAGACGATTTTTATTATTATAGGAATTGTTTTCTATGTAAAAATAAAATGGGGTTAATTGTCACCGACTCACCAGCTACTTGTATTTTGGCCTATTTAGTTATTTTCTTTCAAATATGGCTAACGACAATATTTATATTTGGCTTTTGTCAGATCTGTTTGTGAAAAGGTTAACACTGGGTTGAAGGGTTAAAACTTGAGTTGGGATATAGACCTACATCATATAACAAAAAAATTAGTGTACATTGTTTGCTACTTTACACCCGCCTGTCAGATTCTTCTCATTCTTTTTCTAAGATTTCGTATAATTATTTTTTTACTCTATTTTCGTATCCGCTTCTTATGTGAAACACCCACATACTGTACATAAAGATCGAATATCTCATAGCCACTAGTCTACTCCCACTTTGTATGAGACGAAATAATGAATACCACTTATGCTCAAATGCACTTATGCACAAATAATTATGCTTTAGACACTCAATAAGACACTAATCGGGTAAAAACTGACTTGACCGGCTCACAGTCTCACAGAAACGGACTACATGTACTGATCACATCATCACATCATCCATGGAAGAAACATACGCGTCTGATTCGCGTCACACAAACACAAGCGGGCGAGGAGGACGGAGGTGTAAAAAAAATTCCAATAATTTTAATCTAGCAACGCTACCATCTTTTTTTTTTTTGTGATTACGTCTAGTTATTGTGATAGGATGGGATATTTGAGTGTATATATAGTATACTGTATAATTTATAAGGTATATATTTATATTATATATTTATATTATATGTTATATTATATTATTATATATGCCTAAACTAAGCTTATTTAGAATTAGGATATGGAAACAAAAACTGGGGGGCCAAGCTGGGGGCCAGCCAAAAAACTGGGGGGGCCATGGCCCCCCCTGCCCCCCCCCCCCCCTAGAATCGCCACTGCGATGCTCTTTTGTTTAGCAATATTTTGGTTTTGTCAGATTGTGTATGACGCTCCACACACACTTAAGAGTTGGCTGTTATAGAGCAATGTAGTCACAAGAGTTATTAAAGTGTATTTTAAGAATACCAACGTATCATTAAATCCCACCTAGAAAAATTGGATGACCAAAGATGAGATCAGCTGAGAAATAATTAGTAACAATTCTTCATCTATATTCCAGGTAATCATTATGGTTGTTAATAGAAACATCCTATCATCATATTAATTGATGACCAAAGATGGGATCAGCTGAGAAATAATTACTAACAATTCTTCATCTATGTTCCAGGTAATCATTATGGTTGTTAATAGAAAAATCCTATCATCATATTAATTGGCGACAAGCCGAAGGACGAACACACGCAGAAGAAACTTGGGACTTTTGTTGATTGATGGCCAGCACAAGATGGACAAGAGGAAAAAAACCCAATGAAGATTTTACAAGCAGTAGAACGGAGGAATTTCATCATAGCAAGCAAACAAAATAAAAATCAAGTATCAAGTATATTGTGAAGTTGGGTAGGATACAAAAAAGGTAGGATATAAAGTGACTGCAGAATAGTAACCTATTGTAGGTAATAAGGTAAGACTCAAAATGCCTTTTGACATTGAACATCTTGAACGATTTAGCATCACAGCTGAGCCCAATTAGGGAATATGAAGGATGCCCAAAAGAAGGCATTATTACTTCATACAGCAGGTAGGGAAGTTCAGGAAGTGTTTAAGACTTTGCAGCATAGGGATGACACAAGTGAAGCTACTCTTACCACATATTTCGCTCCTCAGGTCAATAATTTTTTTGAAAGATACCAGTTTACAGCGCAGGCTTATCATAAAGAAAATAAAAGTTTAGATGCATTTGTGGCAAGACTACAGAATTTAGCTGTTTCGTGTGAATTTCTAGAGTTTGAAAATGTTGTTATAGATCAAGGGATTGCACATTGCACATCACAAGAGCTGAGAAAGAAATTATTGCAAGATAAAGATTTAACATTAGAAAAGGTATTGATAACAGGCAGAGCCTTAGAAACATCAAATAGGCAAAGTAACATAATAGGTAGTTTTACAAGCAATAGAATGGAAAATTCTAAAATTAATGCAGTAGGTTCTAAGTGGTAAGCCAATGAGAATCAGAGAAGGAATATGTCAAATCCTAGTCATAGAAAAGTGCCTAACACTAATGTTCATAAATATCAGAAACAGGCTTATACACAGAAACAATAGGAAAAACCCAAGTGTTATAGGTGTGGTAAAACTGATCATCTTACATACGAAGCAAAGAAATGCCCTGCTACTGGACAAACATGCTAGAAATGCAGAAAAATGGGTCATTTTGCAACTGCTTGTAGATTCCTTAAACAGTACGCAAAGAAAATAAATGCTACATTTTATACTATTGGTCAAGAGAATAATGCAGAAAACGTTCATGATAATCAGGTTAGGTCAGAAACTGATTTTGCGTTTAGCATTAATTCCTCCAACAAAGGTGCAAAGAAACATATCATGGTAGAAGTAATCATAAATGGTAAACCAATTTTGATGCAAGTTGACACAGCAGCCGATGTATCAATTATTTCTGAGAAAACAGCTAGAAGCATTCCTAATTCGTCATTAGAAGGTACAAATAGAGTTTTGAAAGGTTATAATGGTTTTGATATTCAGGTAATAGGTGATTCGAAATGTAGAAGTACAGTACAAAGAACAGAAATTAGAGAGAATGCCATTAACAGTAGTAAAAGGTAATGGACAAACTTTGCTAGGTTTAGATTGGCTACAGTATTTGAAGTTAGATTGGCGTAGTATTTTGAAGGTTACAGGTAGACAAGATGAACACAAAAATTAAATAATTATGGATAATATCATAACAGAGTTTCAAGACGTATTTGAAGATAAAGTAGGTACAGTAAAGAATGCAAAGGCAATTTTAGTTTTGAAACCTGACAGTTCTCCTAGATTTTGTGCTCCGAGACCAGTACCGTATGCATTGAAAAGTGCAGTTGAAACAGAAATCAGGAGATTAGAAAATGAAGGTTCCTGGGAAAAGGTTACATATTCAGATTGGGCTACACCATTAGTTCCTATTGTGAAGGAAAGTGGACAGGTTAGGTTCTGTGGAGATTACAAAGTAATGTTGAATCCACAACTGCAAGTAGCTCAACATCCCTTACCAAATCCGAAAGACATGTTTGCAACTATGTCAGTATGTAGTATTTTTTTCTAAATTAACTTTAAGACAAGCATTTCAACAGCTTCCCATGGATGAAACGTCACAAGAATTATGTACAGTAAATACATCCTTAGCTTTGTTTAGACCAAAGAGATTACCTCATGGAGTTGCAAGTAGTACAGCTATATGGCAACAAACTATGGATAAGATTTTTCAGGAATGAAAGGAGTATTCATTTTTATAGATGATATTTTAATTGCTGGTTAAGACACAAGAGAACATAGAGAAAGATTGCGAACAGTTCTGAAGAAGTTGAAGGAACATACTATTAGAGTAAATAAGAGCAAATGTATTTTAGTAGTGGATTCAGTGGAATACTTAGGTTTTCGTAATAAATGGCAAGGGTATTCACAAAACTAAAGAGAAGATTAAAACTGTACAATCAACAAAAGTTCCAGAAAATGTTAAGGAATTCCAATCATTTCTAGGTTTAGTAACATTTTATTGGAATTTCATTCAGAATTTGTCTACAATTGCACATCCATTGTATAATCTGTTGAATAAGGGGTTAGAATGGAAGTGGACAAAAGAGTGTCAGGAATCTTTTGAAAGAATCAAACAGGAAATAACATCACTTACATTCCTAGTACATTATTAAATGGATTTACCAGTTGAATTAGTATATGATGCATCAAACATAGGTTTAGGTGCAGTATTATCTCATGTAATGCCAGATGGAACAGAAAAAAACAATTGCATTCACTTTTAGAATATTGAACAAGGCAGAAAGCAATTACTCTCAAATAGAAAAGGAAGGTTTAGCATTAGTTTATGGAGTTAAAAGATTTCATATGTATCTTTATGGTAGGAAAAAGTTCACACTTGTTACAGATCATAAACCTTTATTAGCAATATTGGGTTGTGGCGGGATGTAAACAAAACAACCCCCCACACCCTTGATCACACTAACTGACAAATGTCCCACAACACAAACTTTCCCCTTACTTTACTTTAAACTGGACTCTTGGACAGAAGGAAAATGAAAACAAAACATAGCCTTAAAACTATATTAACGCAACCAAAAACAGAACACAAATTATTAAACTGACTTAACACTAAAACAAATCACTTATCATCAAACCGTCCACCATATGCCATAAACCAGGAACAATCACAATTTATCATAAATTCAATAGACAAAAAATACACACAAAATTTGCTGTATATATCGGTGCGCGAGGGTACCGAGAACTCACCAACAATCGAAAAAAACAATATCCCTTTAATATACCCAACACCGTCAGTCCACGCACAGTACCAAAAGCACACTTAAGACTAAATAAATTACTTACTACTAAACACCAATCATATTCTGCAACACACGAAAAATGTAATGCCAAACCAAGAGAACCTCTTGGTTCACACGTAACAGTCCTTGCGCAGTTGTAGCCTACTGGCACTGGCCAACAGGCCCAACACTATCGTACGGCCAAGCCGACCGTGCAATCTAAATGCGGTGGTCGTCGTCATCAATTGTCGTGAGAGAAATCCGTATTTTATAGCCGGGTCATCAACGTTCAAAAATTCTGTATTTCAGCAGTCTATTCCTACATTCATTGTCCGGTCCGGGTCGTCATCATCAAGCTATTCATATACAATCTAATACACACGGCTGGCAAACACCACCTTCCAGGCCAAACTAAAACTCCAAGGAGTCTAAAGGAATCCAAAGGAGGAATTACGGCCTGCAATAAAAAGAAAAAAACGCTTACGAAAACTCCTAACTAACTAAACTATCGCACTATAATCAAAGATAAACAATAAACTTTCTATCATTCACGAACGCGACTAACAAAAAATGAATAAAAACAGTACTTACTCCGATACAAGAAAAATCACTTAAAGCCGGCTGCCAATGAACAAAAAAAACACAACCGACTCCTGCTACAGTCAAAGATCCAATGCTTTCGCCCAAGACATTCATCACTGCCCTATCCTAGCTAAAAAGTGTAAACAAACAACCTCAAATATACCGACAGTCTTTCCAACAACAACCAATCATTCGCTAACTACCCTTGTTCTTCGGCACGCACTGCAGACACACAAAACACACACACACAAACACACATACTCTCTCGCGCACGCGCGATCTAGCAAAACTAAAGCAAATTAAATTCTCTCTCTCTCTCTCTCTCTCTCTCTCTCTCTCTCTCTCTCTCTCTCTCTCTCTCTCTCTGACAAAACTAAAATAAATAAACACACTTTCTCTCTCTTGCGATTTGACAAAACTAAAACAAATAAACACACTCTCTCTCTCTCTCTCTCTCTCTCTCTCTCTCTCTCTCTCTCTCTCTCTCTCTCTCTCTCTCTCTCTCTCGTTTTGGCAAAACAAAAAATAAATTAAGATAAAATTAATCCTCCACAGGGTCAAAAAGCAAGTTTACCTACGTTGGTAGCTGCAAGACTACAACGTTGGGCAATTACATTAGCCGCGTACCACTATGATATAGAATACCGTTCAACATCTAACATGGGTAACGCAGATGCTTTATTCAGATTACCCGTAGAGAAAGCTCCAGAGGAGTATGATGACAGTGTTCTGTTAATTTCTATATATGGTGTACCCATAACTGAAAAAGATGTAGCACACAGTACCAAGAGAGACCCAGTACTTAGTAAGGTTTTAGAGAGTTTAATGACAAGTAGGGACATATGTGGAAAAGATGAAAATTGTAAACCATATAAGGTTATATGGTATGAACTGAGTGTATCACAAGGAATAGTGATGAGAGGTTCAAGGGTAGTTATTCCTAATTCACTGAGAAATAAGGTTTTGTCTTAAATACATGCTGATCACCAAGGTATTGTAAGATCAAAGTCAATTGCCACAACTTATGTATGGTGGCCAGGTGTAGATAAAGATGTGTAATCTTAAATAAAGAATTGTATGAATTGTGTTATGCAACAGAACAATCCTCAATTTGCTTGAATGCACCCGTGGGAGTTACCCAGGTATCCTTTTTTAAATTACTTGTTTTTGATAGTAGTAGATTCTTACAGTAAGTGGCCAAAAATTATCCCAATGAAGACAACAACGTCTTACGCCACAATAAAAGAGTTAATGCAAATCTTTTCTACACATGGTATTCCAGAAAGAATTTTACAGATAATGGTCCAAAATTGACCTCTCAAGAGTTTAAAGAATTTTGTAATGTCAATGGTATAAAGCATACATTTTCAGCAAAATATCATCCATCTACTAATGGAGAGGCTGAAAGATTTGTCCAAAAGTTTAAACACAATATGAAGTGTAGAAAAGCAAATTCAGGTAACATATTTTTGCATGTATCAAAGTTTTTATTGTCTTATAGAACAACGCCGCACAGCACAACAGGCGTGACACCCTCAAATTTGTTGATGGGGAGGAGGATAAGGTGTAAATTAGATTTGTTGTATCCAAGTTTGCAAAGTGATTTAGAAAATAAAGGGTATGAACAAGTAGTAAAGCTTCCTAATGTAAGACATTTTTTACCTTTATCTGATGTCATGGTAAGATTGTACAACACTCCAGAGAAGTGGGTACCAGGAGAGATTGTAAGAGAGATAGGAAATTAATATTATGATGTTCGTGTTGGTGATAATGTTGTAAAACGTCATGTTGATCAATTACAGCCATTAAAAAGAAATACAGTAGAGCATGTGAATGTTAGAGATGAGAAACTTAAAGAACTAGTTAGATCAAATGAGTCCAATATTAACAAAATGCTCCAACATCAAATGTAGATTCAGAACCAATTCATGTACCAGTACAAGATGAGGTTAAAGTGCTTCCTAATAGGATTAACTGAGGAAACCCCTCTGAGAGATTAGATTTATAAAGATTTTACAATGTCAAGTTAAGGGGGAGGAGACTGTTATGTATTGTTGTAATAATGTACTACATTATTTCAAGTGTTACAGGTATTGCGCAACATTGCATTATATTGCATGAATAAAACATGCTATGCTTTGTACATAAGTGTAATGATTTATTTTGGTAATAGGGTTCAAACATTTATTGATTACCTCAAAGATATGATATAATTCTTTATAGTTTTGTACTGGAGTAGGATTTAAGTCTTTTGAGAGCGATACTCTTTTGTTTAGCAATGTTTTGGTTTTATCAGATTGTGTATGACGCTCCACACACACTTAGCAGTGTCTGTTATAGAGCAATGTAGTCACAAGAGTTATTAAAGTGTATTTTAAGAATACCAACGTATCATTAAATCCTACCAAGAAAAATTGACGACCAAAGATGGGATCAGCTGAGAAATAATTAGTAACAATTCCTCATCTATGTTCCAGGTAATCATTATGGTTGTTAATAGAAACATCCTATCATCATATTAGATGAGAAGGAGACTTTTTGCAGGCGTTGAAAAAGTTCTTCCAAGGTGCGAAGATGTTCTTCCCAGGTCTTGCTGGCAGTCATAAGGTCGTCAAGATATGCAAACACATCTTTAAGATCTCTAGTTATCTCTGCCATCATGCACTTGAACGTTGCAGGTGCATTACAGAGTCCAAAGGGCATTTCTAAGTAAAAAAAAGAGACCAAAATATGTTACAAATGAAGAGATTTTCTTAGCTTTATCAGTCAGTGGTACCTGATAATATCCTTTTAATAAATCTATTTGGGTTAAGATTTTGGCATTACCAATATTATCTAGAATGTTATTAACCCTTGGAAGTGGATTGGAATCTTTAACAGTCACTCTATTTAATTGCCTGTAATCCGTGCAAAGTCTGAATTGCCCAATAGATTTGGGGATCAATATACATGGTGAAGCCCAAGGCGATGTACTGGGTTCTGCTAAATTGTTGTCTAATAAATACTGAATTTCCATTTTCAATGTTTCTAGTCTAACTCCTGAGCTGTGGTTTAATAGAAATGTTGACGGATTGAAGTGGTATTTGCTTCAAGCAATATGTCATGGTGGACAGTAGAGCTACATTTAGGAATATCAGTACTAATGTCTGGAAACTTTAGTAAGAGTGTTGTCAATGCCTGTTTTTGAGGTACATTTAGGTGAGAAAGATAAGCCCTTGAAGATTTTAAAATTTCACTATTAGAAAAATCCTTAAATGATACAATGAGATTGGTTTCATCACCATCATTAGTTTCCTCATCTATTGTTAGGTTAGGTACCTTTGTTGCCTCTGTATTAGCTTTGGTTATCACTAAAGCAATATTAGGACTCACCGTTTTGAGTGGACGGATATAGGGTTTAATCCTGGGTTGGTTAAGTTCCAAAGTGGGAATGCCATTACCAATGTGGTACCATAAATGAGACCTGAACTTTCGGACCATATAACTTCCTTATTAATACATATATTTCAAATCCTTGAGTTCCTTTTTAACAATATTCATTCCTCAATATTGTGTTAGGAGTAAATTAAAATCAATCATTTTAAATATTCAATTTGGATAATTTAGAAAAATAAGTATATAAAAGTATAAATATATAGAAAAGATTCTGTAGAAAATATTTACATCATACATGAGTAACTTTGGCGAACTGCATAATAAAGTTGAATGGCATGGCAGCATTCATGCAAATTTTCAAAGTCCTAGGTTGAAAACACAAAATCTGTGACAGGGGTGAAAATGGGTACTGGCGTGGCACTCGTTGAAGGCACTGGCATGGCACTTGTTGAAGGCAGTGGGGTAGCACTTGAAAAAGGCACTGGGGTGGCACTTGAAAAAGGCACTGGGATGGCAACACTCAAGTAGCCCTGATTGATGGCACACTGGTGGAGATGGGGACCTTCCTTGACGGGCTCCTGAAGGGGGTCAAGGTCTCCTGAAGGGGGTCAAGGTCATGGGAGGGTCATCTACATCGTTTTCGTCACCATCGTTGCATGGTACAGTCATCTTAACCTTCTTCATAGGGAATTGTATCCTCATCTTGCTTTGAAAATAAGAAGAAAGGTGAAATGTAGGCTCACTTTCCAAAGAGGTGCTAGATGGGGTCGAATAGGAGAGTGCTGAGTTGGAAAAATTGCTTACACTCCCCTGGTCGATGGTGTCCAACTGGGGCACGTCATCATATTTCTGATAAAAACACTTGTCATCAGTACACTCAATATTATTAAAATCACTAAGAGATTCTAAAATCTCGTCGAGTCTTTTCTTAGAAGGGAATTTATTCTGCATTTCGCCAACCTAAAAAGTTGGATTTTTTTTTTTAGTTTTCCCTCTATATACTTGAACATCCGGCAGCCTAGCACAAAGATGGCAACATCACTGCATAGCGACACCATTCACCAATGTTCAGTAAAATCTCTTTAACTTTCATTAATATCACTCTGAGATATTTAGCGTAATGTAAAAGCTTACGAAATTGAAATTTCAGTACAGTTTAGTAGTGTGGTACTAAAATTGAGACCCCCAAAAATTGGAAGAGTTACATCTCTGCAAGTATCTGAAGCTCCGACTTGTGAATCCTACCCTGTTGTATCATAACAAAGTCTTATGCAGCGCATCTCGAGAACGACACCACAGATAAAGCAACAGGATGAAACCTGGGAAAAATTGCTTTGCGCCTGTGCCTGGTTCCAAATTTGGGGCCTGCTAACTTACCCAGGTTTTAGGAGGTTTACGTCAACTAAATGGGTTGGTCGTTTTATGTATATAGTGCTGATTATGTGGTTTACTTTGGAGGTCCTATGAACAATCTTGTAAGGTACAGCATATTTTTCTCGTAAGGGAGCGCCAGGAATAGGATGATACACTAAAACTTGGTCGTCAGTTTTGAACTCTCTAATTTTGCATCTTCTGCTGGGAAGAAACTAAATTAGTAGTAGCATTATCCTAAATTTTTTTAAATACTGGTAAATATTCGTATTATCTTCTGGCTTCTTCTGCAAAATATTCTCCTTTACCGAACTTGATATAGTTCTTGGTTTTCGACTGAACATGAGTTCAAATGGGAATACTCCTGTGGAATCATGAGGGTTATATCTAAGTACATACATGAGAAGATCAAGGTCCTCATC
>NC_090747.1:32081358-32083858 GCF_036898095.1 Palaemon carinicauda | reverse complement strand
GTCTCTTTTCCCATTATTCCTCCTTTATGTTCTTCGTTTTGTTTACTTGGGTACTTCAAATTTCTTGTTAAGTTCGGTGTATTCTTCCTGTTCTGACGACAGTGTTCGTGGCTCTTTCTCCTTTTACCAATTGTATTTTGTTATTTAGATATTACGTTTTATTGTGTTGAATTATTGAACTATTTGCCATATATTTAATTATTCTAGTGAAGTGTTTTGTTGAAAATATTTCTTTCATGTATAAGTGCTAAGTAGTTCAAGTGTTAATTTGTATAATTAGTAATTAATTATTATAATAAGAGATTGCTGAGTTTCGTTCACCCGACCATGGTTTCGCACAGATTGGATTTTATTTTGTTGGAATATTTTAGCTAAGGGCCAACTTTAAGCTAAAGTATTTACCACTGAATACGAGGACATTCAGCTTAGGCATGTCATAATTTGGGGGCCTGTCCGGGATTCCAAATCTGTTGTGTGACTATAAACTGTTGAAATGTTTTTTGGTGAATTTCTAAGAACAGGTGATGAACGATATGACCTGATATTGTGCTTTATTAATTTGTACAGTTAGTGCCACGCTATGCTGTTCTTCGCTTTCATTTAACTGTGTTTGAAAGTAGCTACCAGGCAAGAATACACCTCATCTCTCCTTGAACCAAGGTAAAGTATTTTTAAAGGATAAGTCGATAACAATTGTTAATTGACAGGGATTTCTGCATGTATCGCCTCTTATACCCACCTCATTAATATTTTCCATGGTAAAGGTCACCCTCGCTATCATATAAAGTGATAAGTTACGTTAATGTTACGTTACCTTGCACATCGTTGATTAGCTCCCGACCTTTCGGATTATCAAAATCCACTGTACTCCTTTTTAAAGTCTTTTCATTGCGAAAGTTTTAATTCATTCTCGCACTTTTAGTGTACCTCGAACACTCCGTGATTCCAGACTTTCTATAATTACAGAATTGCGCTAGTTTTAACTCCACAAGATTAGACATGTGGTTTAGCTAGGTTGCTGCGTAAATCCTTAGGCAATTAACATTCTGTAACGAGCAGTTGTCGTTATTCGTATTTAAATACTCTTCTCGCTGTATGCTAGCGTTCTATTATAAGTACAGTAATAGCGTTGGGCTGCAGTTACCTTAAATTTATCAGTATAGGCTCTCGGTAGTAAATATAACTTGTTACGTTTTGTTTATGTTAGGAGCAACGTACATGTAGCTACTGATAACTTTATTTTATAAATACGAATACTGTTCAGAATGACTAACTCTAAGTTAATGTATTCGCGTTTAGTCAGCCATTCATTGTTAGGTAGTTAGGATTTGTTGTATTTACATAAGTGTTGTGTAGTGAGTAATTAAACCTTGTTCAAAAATGCCTCTTAATCTAGAGAGCTTTGTTGGAAACCTCAAAGAGGAATTATCTATGCTCAGGAATGCTACTAAACAGGATCTGCGTGACCTAGCAGCAAAATGTAACATTGTTGCTGATCCTGCTTATGTGAAGGCTAGATTACTGAGTAATATTTTAGATTATTTAATCAACCAAGAGATTATTGCTGATGATGAAGAAGCACAAGCACTCAGAATTGCAGCAGGAGTACTTCCGCTTGTTCCAGTAGATACAGAATTAGAGAAAATAAGGCTTCGATTGCAGTTGGAGAAGGTAAAGAAGGAAACGACCAATGGGAGCTCTATCTAGAAGAGAAGAGAGCAGAAGCAAGAGAGAAGGAACGAGAAGCAAGAGAGAAGGAAAAGAAGGAAACGACCGAACGGGAGCTCTACCTAGAAGAGAAGAGAGCCGAAGCAAGAAAGAAGGAACGAGAAGCGGAGATAAGACACCAGAGAAAAAACTCCAGGAGCTTTCTTTAAGTAACAGAAAGGAAGCCACACTCCCTGCTACGTTTGAAGTTTTTAAAGAAAGTAAGCTTGTACCTGATTTCGACGAAAAAGATCCCGAGGTTTTCTTCCAGAACCTTAAACAAATTGTAGAAACCTTGAAATGGCCTGTAGAATTCTGGTTTTTGTTCATCAGGAGCAAAGTGAAGGGTAAAGCTGCATTTGTTGCTTCACAACTGGTAAGTAAAAAAGACTATATAGTGTTAAAGAAAACTATCTTGGATGCGTACTCCATTACCAAAGAAGGGTATAGACAAAATTTTAGAAATTCTGTTAAAACTTTCAACTAAACTTTTCTAGAATTTTGTAGTGTCAAAAATAGGCAGTGGAATAAGTGGTTGGAAAGAGCAGGTGTTGATAACTTCGAATCATTTAAGAATTTGACTCTTCTTGAAGAATTTTTGAGGAAAGTGCCTACTCATATCCCAACCTTCATTAATTTTAAAGGTGAAACACTGGTAAAGAAGGCATCTAGTCTCGCCGATATTTACCACTTAATCCATAAATCACAAAAGGGTCAAACTAACAAATCATCTCCTTCCTTTTCCAAATCGCCCCAGGTATCCTGTGCTTACTTCAAGAAAGAGGGCCACACT
>NC_090747.1:32066358-32068858 GCF_036898095.1 Palaemon carinicauda | reverse complement strand
TCGTGAGATATATCATGCATTCTGGTAAGCAAGCTTTGCAAGTCCTGTGGTGTTCTGCTAACAACATATTCTAGGTCAGGTAATTTC
The DNA here is from genome assembly GCF_036898095.1 of Palaemon carinicauda. Lineage (NCBI taxonomy): Eukaryota > Metazoa > Arthropoda > Malacostraca > Decapoda > Palaemonidae > Palaemon > Palaemon carinicauda. The sequence goes on along the minus strand of NC_090747.1, from coordinate 32,068,771 downwards.
TTGTTACCAATCCAGTCCAATCCTTCTCCACTATTCCAAATTATTTTATGCATTACAAAATCCATGAGGAGGATAAACACCATAGGTGACACCACATTCCAATGGAGAACTCTGCTGCTCACTAGGAACGCATTTAATAGAACTCCACTAACTTAACTCTACACTTACTATGCTTATGAACAGACTTAATCAAATTTACGTAAAAGCATAGGACTCTCCACAAAATTGGCCGGTGCACACTTTCAAGGGTTTTTTTCTAGCTATTGCTGTGCCACATGCTTTAAAATTAAAATTTGGTCAGTTCAAATTCACTTCTTTTCTAAATTCTGTTTGTTCTCTCCAGTCTCTTTAGAGTGAGCATATTATATATTTGTAAAAATCTTAAATCAGTCGGTTTTTTTTTTTACTCACCAGGTAATATAACGAAAATATTTTAAAGGCAAAAATCACCCTTGTAACATGGAGGCTACCCTAACTCTAAACATACGGAGTGTTAAAATTATGTTTCTCCTACTGATCGCCATAACTTAAGAGCTTTGGAGTTTATTTTTTAAACAGTCAGAGGGCAAATCATAGGTAAAGCTACTCACAGGTCTGATAACTGCTTGTACTTTTTAGGTACGGCTGGTTCTCCAGTTGGAACATCTGATCATGTCCTAATTACATTATAAGTGAAAAATGAACGGCCTCTCCCTGATGTGCCCTACTCATTAAAGATTTATATGAAATCTAATGGAGAATGAAATGGCATTTAGAGCGATCTTTTAAACCTATATTTTTCGTAACTATATAATGGTGCTGAGCATGCTGTCCTTTTAAATGAGAATCTGATAAAAAAAATAGATAGGAAAATCCCTTCTCGTGTGGTACTGTGCCAAGTGAAAGACAAACCTAGGCTCTATGCCTATGGTGATTGTAGACGAGCTTATTTGGAAAAGCAAGAGGACTATCACCTTTGGAATGGTAACAGATCAGATCTGACTTGGAATAAATATACCAGTCTAACGGCTCAGCGCTTTTGCTCAGAGGTTATGCTTCAACTGGAACTACATTTATATATATATATATATATATATATATATATATATATATATATATATATATATATATATATATATATATATATGTATTCTACACAGTTATTACAGTGTGTAGAATATAATAATTTTGTAATAACCGGAAGCGGAAAAGATTAGGCCTTGACTGACCATAATGAGAATGATTAATTACATTGTGATTGGGCTTTGTTATTATTAATATTGACATTACTTTTTTTAGAAACACGGGGTGAAACCTGAATGAACTGCAAACAGAATCATATAAAAACGGGGCGAGGATTAAGTCTATAGGTAATCATGAATGGAAAATAATTCCGTCAGAAGAGTGGCATAAAAAAAAACTTAGAATGGAATTTCTTAATATATCGCCCTAAAATCAAGATATTTTCTTGCTATGGAAAATGTCCCTTTAGGTTACCCTAAACCTAACTTGAGTATTTGGAACATTATGATCTTACTAGCCGTGTCCTTGTATGCCAAGGCCTCAAAGTTCTTCATCAGACTGTTATAAATATTACCTCAGAAGAAAGATTAATATCCACCACGTTAGCATATAACATTCTCTCTGCAAAGGGTATTAAGCGTTTCAGTGAGAGAGAGAGAGAGAGAGAGAGAGAGAGAGAGAGAGAGAGGAGAGAGAGAGAGAGAGAGATCATCAGATAATCTTACCGGACCAACATTGCGCTGCCCCACTTTTGAAAAATTAAGGAGACACGTGAAGGACATTAGTTAGAGCTTGAATTTGGAACGAAAATTAGTTCTTAACTTATAGCCAGGAAAGGGTAAGGAATTATGAACTAGATTACGTAATATTTTTGAGCTATTATTGCCTTTCTTGTTACAGGAAACCCTACGTGAAGAACTTGAGTGAAAATATCCTGACCAAACTCAATAATTTGGTTATTTGTACTATTATCTTATATGATTACAATTACAAAAATACTCTCTCTCTCTCTCTCTCTCTCTCTCTCTCTCTCTCTCCTCTCTCTCTCTCTCTCTCTCTCTCTCTCTCTCTCTCTTTGTGAATTTCTTTTATATGTGGAATTGAATTATTTTTTCATTAGAAAAAAAAATGTATTGACATTAAAAATACAGTATTTTAAGCTGTAGAGACTTGGAGAGTTCCTGATACAGAGTTGCATTATTTGGGTTTCATCAAAGAATTGACTCATTTAAAGACAAAGCGATCATTACTTTCACATCTATTACACGACTATGAATAAATTTCATAAAAAAAAGTGAATGTAATAGATGTTAGGTGGATTGTATGGTTTATCAATATCAGACAGGTGGAAAACTGTGCAAAAGTGTAATTGTATATTATCTAAGAGATGAATTGCGTTTGTGAAATACGT
>NC_090747.1:32041358-32061358 GCF_036898095.1 Palaemon carinicauda | reverse complement strand
TAACTCCTGGAGCGAATATCCCTAAATAATCTCACAGGGATATCGCATAATATCAGAGGACGTATTCTTACCACGTCACATAGCTATCTTCATCCCGAACAGTATTAAAGCGTCGAGGGGTTACAGTGCCAAGAATCTGAAACGAGAATGAAAAGAGAACCACTCATAAGGCATATCTCCTATTCCGTTTCCAGTGTGTATATGATGAAGGCGCTAGCGCCCTCTTTATTCCTTGTAGCGAAATACGAGGTGCTACAGATACTGTATTATAGGGAGGGGTCAATAAGCCCTTTTACAATAAAAGGAAGGGCGGGTCCATCAGGACGACATGGCTACCTCACTCAAAAATATATTTTTCACTTCGCTCAAAATCCGATTTTTGGGCTCAGGCCATGTCGTCCTGATGGAAGTTTACCAGAGCATTACTGTATCTGTGGATTTTCAACCGGTGCCGTACTCTCAAGAAAGTATTTTCCTGGTCCGTCTAGACCTAGAGACCTATGATGTTACCGTCATACATCATTTCATCTAAGCATGAACTATGTTAGTGCTTCCTGCCCCTTACAGGTAAGAGTCGTACTAGACTCTGGAAAAAGTCTCGAGGAGTACATAATAACTATGGATGACAAAATGACAAGCTTGTATAGTGGTCTCGCCCTATACATTATAAAGCACAGTTTGTATAAGAGTCACCAATGTCAGTATGAATATGTGACATCTTCCCTAAATGACTACTCTTAATAACTATTGGATAATGGTTGTATCCGCATAGAAACAAATTTTGCCTCTTTGCCACCAACACGTTAGGGTACCACGTCAACCCTTCCTAAGGAAGGGTTAAAGTGAGTGGACTTTTGCTTGAATCAGGGAACAATCTTAAAAGACATACCTTGATAAAAATATCCATATTTTAATCTTAATGCTCAGTAAATTTCTAATCAAATAAGTGTGGGCGAATAAGACGCAGGGTTCACTATGAACTAGTTTATTAAAGTTTAATAAACGTACATATCAGATCAACATTTATAAAATCTATAAAATTTGGATGATATGCGTTAAAGCATAAAAAAAAACAATCAACAGCAAATATTGTTTCGTCTACCAGGAAACAGATCTGCCACTTCGATTGAATTATTAATAATGATGATATAGTCTGTATACTGTTTACATACACTAGTGTAAGAAACACTTGGCACAAGTGTTCGTATTATGCTATAGTTCACCGACGTCAATGGAACAGTTCGTAGGGACACTTTCGTGGCCTATCGCTCAGTGTGTAGTAACATACAGTGACTACACACGCACCCTCTTAATTAATCGTCCCAAATTAATTACACTGTTCCTCGCAGATTTAAAACAAAAGGTTAAAGAATTCTACCTGCTGCTACCACAGACCTATTAAATTGCTCCACTTGCTTCGCATATTGCTTAAAGAACGCCTTGGATGACTACCAGCCGGTGTACGAACAAGGATGTTCAAAGTCCATATAATTAAAGAAATTTTATGGAAGAGGCAACTTTCCTCGGATCATGACTAACGGGTGTACTGTCTGGATCCGTTCTGCGAATAAAACGGGTGATTTTCGCCCTTAGTTATAGATAACTTTGAACCCAGGGTTTCTCTTCTGAACAGCTGTCCTCCCATAAAGTCTGAAGTTCTATGAAGATAGACCTTTAGGCAATCCACTGGACATAGAGATGCATCTTCCTTCAGAGGGCATATTCTCTAGGGACCCCACCTGTTGGTGGGTAGCTTGTTCCTGGTAAGAAACATTGGGTCTGAAAATAGATTCAGTTCTCCCGCCAAGAACTGGACTTGGTCTTCCTCTCCATGGAGAGCCACTATTTCACTAACTCTGGCCCCCAAAGCGACTACAAGCAGAAATAAGACTTTAAATTCAAAACCTTCTAAGCGCATTCCTCATTGTTCATTATTTATACAAAATGAAGAATCTTATCTAATGACCATGCAAATGGGCCTTTGTAGTTCATTAAGAACGTCGTTAGAAAGGTCGTCCTGTAAGGCATATTTTATCTGTTTTCTCAAGGCAGGCTTGAACAATAGAATTGTGTTGGCTGCTAAACCTTGCTCATGAAGGTGAATGAAGAATGATAAATAGGAATCTGTCGAGATTTCTTTTGGTTTCTCTCCTTGACAATGGGTATCTGTTTCTTCTCTGAAGCCTTATAATGTCTTCTGGTTTCCTCCAAAAGTCTAAACTGACTTTTAACACCGAATCTTTTTCTCATCGCTAAGGAGAGAAAATCATGAGATGTAAGTTCCGTGTTTTTTGTGATGAAGCGAAGACAGGCGACTTCTGTACTCGCTGAGACAAGGATGGATCCGGTAGCGGTGCGAATTTTAGTCGTAGTTCCAATTCCAGAGGGAACCACACGCTATTTGGCCATTTGTGTGTCACTATTGCTGCTTTCCCTTTGAAGGATCTCAGCTTATCGAGGACCTTCAAAAGGAGGTTGTGCGGAGGGAACAGATAAATACTGGACCATCTGTTCCAGTCTTGGGACATAGAGTCCATTGCCTCCGCTAAAGGATCCTCGTAAGGGGACAGGTAACGATCTATTTTCTTGTTGTCTTTCGTCGCAAAGAGGTCTATCTGCAGCTCCGGGACTTGACTCGAGATGAAGGACATCGATCCTGCGTCACGGGACCATTCTGACTCTATAGGTGTAAACCTGGATAGAGCGTCCGCTGTCACATTGCGGAACCCTTGAATGTGAAACGCTGACAGGTGCCATTTCTTCTTTTCCGCCAAACGGAATATGGCCAACATCACTTGGTTGATTTGAGGTGACCTCGACCCTTGTCGATTCAGGCATCTCACTATCACCTCGCTGTCTAGAACTAGTCTTATGCGGGTCGAGTGGCTAGGAGATACTTTCTTTAGTGTCAGAAGTACTGGCATGGCTTCTGGAAAGTTGATGTAAAATTACTTGAAAAGTTTGGACCAAGCTCCTTGGACTCTCATCTGATGAGAGTGACCTCCCCAGCCTTCCTTTGAAGCGTCTGTGTGGATAGGTACTGACGGGAGAGGAGGTTGAAGAAGTATTGATTTCTTTAATCACTTAGCATTGGACCACGGCTTGAGAAGCGTTCGCAGTCGAGTCGGTAGTGGTCTTATTAGATCTCTTCGCGCGTTTGATGCATATTTCCTCGACTCCTGTTGCATCCTTTAGCTGTGCTCTTAGCACTGGATCTGTTATCGAAGCAAACTGTAGAGAGCCCAGCACTCTCTCCTGTTTGCGTCTTGATATCCATTTGGATTTCAATAGTTTCTTGACAGATCCTGCTATTTCTTTCCCCTTCTTACCAGGAATGGAAAGTCGACGTGACTCCAAATTCCAGTGGATTACTATCCACTGAAATTTTTGAGCTGGAGAAAGTCGAGACTTTTTTATGTTGATCTTGAATCCCAGATGTTCCAGGAACTGGATCACTATTTTAGAAGCTTGCATGCATTCTGTGCTGGATGCTGCCCACATCAGCCAGTCGTCCAAGTAGGCTACTACTTGGACCCCCCTTAGGCGTAATTAATGGATGGCTGCTTTCGCGAGCTTCGTGAAAATCCTTGGGGCTATGTTTAGCCTGAAAGGCATGGGTCTGAAGGCGTAAGGTTTTCTATGTAACTTGAAGCCTAGGTAGGAGGAGAGGTGACGATTAATTGGAACGTGCTAATAAGCAACAGACAAGTCTATAGAGACAGTATATGCCCTTTTGGGCAGTAGGACCTTTATGTGTTGAAGTGTGAGCATTCTGAACTTGTAGTTCACTATGAACTTGTTGAGTGGCGACAAGTCTAGAATGACTCTTTGAGTTTATCTGAGTCCTTCTTTGGAACACAAAACAGCCCTCCTTAGAATTTTATGGACTTAACTTTCCGGATTACTCTTTTGACTAAGAGCTCTCGGACATATTCTTCCAGAACGGGGGTTGAGTGTTGGGAGAATTCAGGAAATATAGGTGGAGGACTGCTCCAGCTCCAACCTAGTCCATTCTTTATTAGGCTGTGGCCCAGGGATCGAAGGTCCAGCGATCCCTAGATAGTTGTAGTCTCCCTCCTACTGGAAATATCTCACTTCTGCTGTTGTGGACCTGAGGCCTTGCTTCCTTGACCGCGTCCTCTCCTGGATCCCCTTCCTCTTGAAGGGCATCTAGAAGAACCTCTGGCTGTTCCTCTAGCTCTCGAACGAAAGGAAGAAGTCTGCCTTTCGAAGGCTGGGTTAAAAACTGGCGACTGTGTCGCCACTTGTTGAGGTACCAGCTGGTACGTGGTTGGAGGTTGTGCCACTATCTGAGGCACCGTAGTCACAGGAAGTTGTTGTTGTTGTTGCTGTCGGTAGGGCTTAGCCGGCCAAGAGGATAGCCTAGGCCTTTTTGTCTTCTTCTTGAGTTGGGCATCCTCATCCGGAAAAGACTTTCTCTTAAGATCTAAGCCCCACTTTTTGAGAAGGTTCCTATTCTCTGTGGCGGCCTTGTCCACTACTTTTTTAACCACTTCGTTGGGAAAGAGGTCTTTAACCCAGATACGAGAGGAGATCAGTTTCCTCGGTTCGTGCCTCACCGCAGCCGAGGCGAACACGAACTCACTACAAGCTCTCCTAGCTTTAATAAAGCTATAGAGATCCTTCGTAACTGTGGCCAGATGGGTTTTGGCCACTACCATGAACATGTCCTGGTTCTTGGGGTCACTTGCCATGGTTTCTAATGTCGTTTGCAATGACATCGATGCCGCAAGTCTTTCCTTCGTCTCTTGCTCTTTACCCAAGAGAACCTCCGACAGTTATGGAAGTTCCTCACCAAACTGACGTTCAGCGATATCAGCTTCCAGCTTCCCGACTGAGAAGGTAAGGTGTACGTCCTTCCAGTCTTCTTAGTCCAAGGGCAAGGTCACAGATAACGGGTTGCACTCCTCCAAGGAGGGGCATGGTTTCCCTGCCTCCACCGCCTTTAAGGCTGCCTTAAATCCCTTTTCCATGAAGGGAAAGGCTCTGGTAGGAGAGGCTAAAAAGGAGGGAAGCTTCTTACTCAAGGCTGGCACCTTTGAGTTAGTGAGGCCCCTCTCTTTCATCGAGCTCGCTAGTAACGCCTGAGCTTTACTATGGTAAAAAACCATGACCTCCTTCGGCTCCGTCTCCTCCTTTGAGGCTGGTTCCTTCTTAAGACGGACATTGCACTCCGGATAAGAATCTTTGTTGGGCCTAAATTCCACCTCTTCCAGGGGAATTGCTCCCAACTTTTCTGAGATCACGATCTTCCCGGTTGTCATTGGCATGTGTTTGGCATACCTCCAAGGATTGGTATCCGAGCACAAAGGAAGATCCTTCACATTGAGCCGCTTCTTGGGCCCATGTGATGCTGTAAGTCTGAATATATCAGTTTCATTGCAGCTTCCTTCTCATCATTCTTCCTTTGAATTTGTTGGATCAACTCAACAATGGAAGAAAGAGTCCTTCCCAGTTCATCTGGTATAGCAGACAATGTAGAGGGAACAGGTTCTGGGTCCGGAACCGATGTAACCGACACCTCGTCGATTTCTTCCTTTTCTACTTGAGGAGCCTGGAACAGCTCCTTTTCCTGACCTTCTCCTAGAAGGTCCTTTTCAGTAGAATCCGACACCTCCGACATCTTATCGTCCAATTGGATGTCTTGAAGGGCGGCCGAGACTTCAGAATCTACCGGATTCTGGGCAGTTGGTCTCTCCACCTGAGGCTGAGGGATGATTGCATCTGCCGATGCTTTAGGGAAAAGGTAGGCCCTCATCCTCTCATTTGGAAGGTAGGGGCCTGAGGTGTTTTTCTGAAAACCCCTCACCCAGGTTCGTAACTTTTCCCTGGCAGCATTCCTTGACTCCGTCGACTTAGGGTCGTCAAAAGCCTCGGTAATCAGGTAAGAACATACTGTACATACCTGAAGGTCCCCATACCGGAGATCACCTCTGGAAGCTGCGCATGCTGCGTGCCTCCTGCAAAGCTGATGTCCACAGAAGTTCTTACTGCGGATACTACAGAATACACTGTATAGAGAAGAAAAATCTGTGAGTATCAAGTGAAGGCTCTTTACTTATATTAAAACATGTAGCTTATGTAGAAAAGCTATAAAAGAAAGAAGGAAAGACACATACTTGTATTTTCTGTCCAGTCAATTGCTGTAACCTCCCAAGATATTAAAACTAAGGTTAATTCTATTCTAGCATACCTTATGTAATTTCCTAAACGGAAATCTAAGGTGTAGTTCACACCCTGAAATAAAGTTTTAATATACAGGATAAAATGAATACAGAAAGAACTCACTTTCTATATATTGTACAGTCTCAACAAAAGGCTGTACAAGATAACATTAAGTATGTTGAAGAACTTTAGTGTTATCACAAACTCTGCAGTTTTACTAATGCTGTCTGTACTACACTACAAATATAGTAACTACTGTACGTCGCATTCTGTTGTGCCGGCCTGCATTTACATCTGTATAGTCTAAAGATATACTACCTTTAACTAATAGGCAGCAAGCCATTGGTTCGCAAATGTGTGCCGGCCGGCAATCATTGCCAGCCGACAGCTGTATTTCTACTGCCGGCAGGCAAAGGTAGCAATACCCATGCCCGCCGGCAGTGGCTTATAACCAGAGAACCTCCACCTGCCCGGCTGTCGGCTGTTAAGCCGGCAGCCGGGCTAGAAGTACAACACAATAGTCAGAGAAACAGTATGGATGTAAGGTTATAAGGTGGCATTGCCATACGACCTTTCATCCAGAAAGAGTGAACTTATAGAAGGGGAGAATGTAGTATTCAGGCTTCCAAGAAATCCATAGCCTGCAGGACTCTACTGGCGGACATGGAAGGGAGACCAAGGGAGGTCTGGGGTTCACTCTGCAAAGATCAAGGGGTCTCTGCTGACCGACACATAATTACCGGCCAGCAGAGAGCTGAGCCGGTCCTCCATCCTAACCTACACTAGGTCGGGAAGTAGGACTGCGGCCAAAAGAAAGAAAGAGAGGGGGGGGGAAAGGGATAAGGGTCCTGTAAACTTCGTTCTAGCAAGAGACACACTCAGCAGTTAGGGAAGCTCATCCTTACCTAGAGTTGTCTATTAGGGAGGAAGACTGGCAATACTTGCTATCCTCCTCCCAACCAGAACAAAGTTAGGTGAAGTTATTTTGCCGGGCAACAGAGAAAACTCATTCTCCAGCCCGAGAAAAACAACACAGGACAGTGTGCTAGACCACTAGAGGAAGGAATCATCTCATACAGAATCCTTCAGACGTGGACTAGGGAAGCAAAGCTTCCTGTATCGCCCCTAACCTAGTAAAGGAAACTCATTCTCTATGCTAGGAAGAAACAGACCACAGACTAGAAACTCTGATGTTCTGCACTAACCCAAAAAACCAGTCACTCTGGTTATCAGGACAGGACAGACATATCCTAGTAGAGTTATACCTGAATTATTATACAGATAGAACCGCTAGGATAAAGCCTAAGGCTTACTCAGAGGGAGAGAGGAATTGAACTTAGCCTCCGGGGGAGAAAAGACCAATCAGGGATGTGAGAAAGTATACTACTGTACCTAGGTTACTAGCCTAGGTAAGATGAGAATCGATTACCTAACTCACCGAAACTCTCTCGTATACAATCTTAGAAAGAACATTCAATAATATCTTACATGTATAAAATATTTGCCTATAGCTTCAATAATATAACATTCGGAAAAACTTTTATCATGCATGAAAGTACTAGGGCCAGACGCCTAGGCTACTAAGCCTCGCGAAGGGCAAGATCGGTTACCTAAATCGCCGAACTAAAAACTAACGGCATCATATAAGCATTCCTAGAGGAGGTAAATAGCTAGATTATTAACCCTGGATAGGTACGCTCCTCGGACACCCCTTTAAGGGTATACTCGGACGCGCGCGACCCCGATGCCAAAAAAAATTCTTGAAAAATCAGTTTTTGCTGTAACCTCCTTTTTTTCTTTTGCCAAAAAAAAACTTCAATGAATGCTTAAAACAACTGTAAAGATAAATACTACTCATCTGCAGAAAAACTATTTATTATAAATATTTTAAAAATTTAAGTAGAAAAAAAAGACCTTATATAAAAATTCATAAAAAAAAGTTTATACATATATACACAAATCCTTTTAGGAATTGATTCTTGAATATATTTTGGATGAAGTCAGACCCATGGAGGTGAAGATCTGAAATGAGAAAAAAAGGGTAACTTTTTTTGGCCAAAAAAATTCGTCCAAATTTCATGAATTTTTTGGGGTACCCAAATGAAATAGGAAGTGGCTAATTTTTTTAGGGAATAAACATATGTTATCCTAAAATAGAAACATGTAAAAAATCTTCATTATTTTGTAAATTACATTTATATCAGGGGCCATAACTAAAGGTAATTTTTTGAGTACTTAGAAATTTCGTAAAAAAATACATATATTTAATATATAATATGATATTTATGCAGGTAAAAATATACCAAAATATCACAAATTCTATAGGGAACAAGAATATATATAGATAGGGCAACTTACGCTTTAGATATGTCCACAAAATGGCCGCCAACCCCACTGACTCAGACTCTCTAATCTGCCACTTGAAATGCAGGAAGGGTATGTCAATTTCAAGGTGTTATTTACTAATCTAATTATTCTTGGATATGCATACAAATTGTATGGTGGGTTGCTGGATAATTGTCGACTATTTTACGATTATAAAATTAAAATTCTGACCCAAAAAAAAATTTTTGAAGGGAAATAAAATCGAAAAAAAAAAATTTAAAACAATATAATATTTTAGCTAAAAAAATTTGATGATATTCAATCAAAAAAGAAGTAAACAAAATTTTCCGACAAATAAACATCTAGAGGAATCATTACTCTGTGATAGTTCATTAGTACGTAGTAATTTTGAAAGAAATGGGAAAAAACGAAAAAGTGGCAATCGCAGGAAAATCGAACACATACCTATATATACGCCATATCTGGCTAAAAATAAAGATAGGCATGGGTAGCCAGATCATCTAGAAACACTTTCCAACATTATAAAAATACAAGTTTTGCGACACTACTTGCCAATTCCTTACGGTAACATGACTAAGCAAAAAAATGCAAAACAAATAAAAAGGGGCACTCGCGGAAAAATGGCCAACATTCTAATATACGGCATTTCAGAAAAAAAAAAAAATTTCAGCCACGTACTAGGCAAACCATCAAGGCACATTTTCCGACAAATAAACATCTAAATGAATCATTACTCTGTGATAGTTCCTTAGTACATAGTAATTTTGAAAGAAATGGGAAAAAACGAAAAAATGGCAATCACCGGAAAATCGAACACACACCTATATATACGCCATATCTGGCTAAAAAAAAGATAGGCATGGGTAGCCAGATCATCTAGAAACACTTCCCAACACTATAAAAATATAAGTTTTGCGACACTACTTGCCAATTCCTTACGGTAACATGACTAAGCAAAAAAATGCAAAACAAATAAAAAGGGGCACTCGCGGAAAAAATGGGTAACATTCTAATATACGGCATTTCAGAAGAAAAAAAATTCAGCCACGTGCTAGGCAAACCATCAAGGCACATTTTCCGACAAATAAACATCTAAATGAATCATTACTCTGTGATAGTTCCTTGGTACTTGAAAGAAATGGGAAAAAACGAAAAAATGGCAATCACAGGAAAATCGAACACATACCTATATATACGCCATATCTGGCTAAAAAAAAAGATAGGCATGGGTAGCCAGATCATCTAGAAACACTTTCCAACACTATAAAATTATAAGTTTTGCGACACTACTTGCCAATTCCTTACGGTAACATGACTAAGCAAAAAAATGCAAAACAAATAAAAAGGGGCACTCGCGGAAAAATGCCCAACATTCTAATATACGGCATTTCAGAAAAAAAAAATTTCAGCCACGTGCTAGGCAAACCATCAAGGCACATTTTCCGACAAATAAACATATAAATGAATCATTACTCTGTGATAGTTCCTTAGTACGTAGTAATTTTGAAAGAAATGGGAAAAACGAAAAAATGGCAATCACAGGAAAATCGAACACATACCTATATATACGCCATATCTGGCTAAAAAAAAAGATAGGCATGGGTAGCCAGATCATCTAGAAACACTTTCCAACACTATAAAAATATAAGTTTTGCGACACTTCTTGCCAATTCCTTACGGTAACATGACTAAGCAAAAAAATGCAAAACAAATAAAAAGGGGCACTCGCGGAAAAATGGCCAACATTTTATTATAGGCATTTCAGAAAAAAAAAATTTCAGCCACGTGCTAGGCAAACCATCAAGGCACATTTTCCGACAAATAAACATCTAAATGAATCATTACTCTGTGATAGTTCCTTAGTACGTAGTAATTTTGAAAGAAATGGGAAAAAACGAAAAAATGGCAATCACAGGAAAATCGAACACATACCTATATATACGCTATATCTGGCTAAAAAAAAAATAGGCATGGGTAGCCAGATCATCTAGAAACACTTTCCAACACTATAAAAATATAAGTTTTGCGACACTACTTGGCAATTCCTTACGGTAACATGACTAAGCAAAAAAATGCAAAACAAATAAAAAGGGGCACTCGCGGAAAAATGGCCAACATTCTAATATACGGCATCTCAGATAAAAAAAAAGACATGCACGTGTTAACCCAACCACCAAGGCACACTTTCTAACACATAAACATGAAAAAAAAAATCAATAATATACGGCAATTCCTTACTACGTAGTAAATTTTTACAAATATTGAAAAAAAAACAGAAATTGGCAACCGCAGTTAAATACCCAATATACCAATAACTACGTCGTACCTGACAAAAACAAAGTCACACATGGGTAGCCAGATCATGTAGACACACTTTCCAACACTAAAAAAGCAAAAGTTTTACAACACTATTTGGCAATATCTTACGGAAAAATGACTTGGCAAAAAAATGAAAAAAAAATGAAAAAGGGGCACTCGCGGTAAAATGCCCAACATTCTGATATACGGCATCTCAGATAAAAAAAAAGACATGCACGTGTTAGCCCAACCATCAAGGCACACTTTCTAACACATAAACATGAAAAAAAATCAATAATATACGGCAATTCCTTACTACGTAGTAAATTTTTACAAATATTGAAAAAAAAAACAGAAAATGGCAACCGCAGTTAAATACCCAATATACCAATAACTACGTCGTATCTGACAAAAACAAAGTCACGCATGGGTAGCCAGATCATCTAGACACACTTTCCAACACTAAAAAAGCAAAAGTTTTACGACACTATTTGGCAATATCTTACGGAAAAATGACTTGGCAAAAAAATGAAAAAAAAATGAAAAAGGGGCACTCGCGGTAAAATGGTCCTCGTGGTGATAAACGACATTTTAACTAAAAAAAAAATCATGCACATGGTAGCCAAACAATCCACCAAGACTTTCCACAACTGATAACCTATACAAGTTGCACCATTCTACGACAATTTCATAATACGTAATAACTTTGATAATTATGCAAATTACCTTAGAAGGGTAAACTCGGTCGCGCTCGACCCCGACACGTCTCAGAAATCGGGGAAGGAGTACAGCTACAGCAATGTACATCTGGACACTACTAGAGCGTGTAGGGGAGACACCTACTGCAGGTCGATCACCCACAAATTCAGTCACGGGGGTGAGTCACGTGAGAAAAACCTTTTTTTTTTTTGACGCTCGGGGTCGCGGACGACCCACCGTACCGTTCCAGGGTTAAAGCATAACAAACCAGGAACGTCGCTCCAGCTAACTAAATGACCCATATATAGCGAGTGATAGCATCCAGGCAATAGCTCTTGTTTAAGTTAATATCACTTTTGATTTAATTGAAAACGATAAGAGCTTACATTTATACACAGTGAAGATAACACTCAACTTTCCAGAGGCAGAAGAGGCCGGAGAAGTCATAAAAATTTTGAATTAAATTCAAAATAACGAGAGAACACAAGGAAAAACACCGAGTAGTAGAGCTACATGAAAAGGAATAAAGAGGGCGCTACCGCCTTCATCAGATACACACTGGAAACGGAATAGGAGCGATGCCTTATGAGCGGCTCTCTTTTCATTCTCGTTTCAGATTCTTGTCACTGTAACCCCTCGAAGCGTTAATACTGTTTGGGGTGAGGATAGCTATATGACGTGTCAAGAATACGTCCTCTGATATTATGCGATATCCCTGTGAGATTATTTAGGGATATTCGCTCCAGGAGTTAGAATTCTGGATACCTTAAGGTAAAATTCTCTGGGAATATCTCTGTGGTAAAATAGACCATAGGAAGGTAACTTTTAGGAACTTCCATCAGGACGACATGGCCCGGGCCCCAAAAAAGTTTTTGAGATAAGCGTTGTAGTTTCCGGTTACTGAACTTCTGACAAACTCCACTAAACTTTTTGCATCAGTGTGAAGGCGATTGTACTATGAAAAATAGTTTTCTTATGATGTTCGTTCTCCCATGAAAAATATCATCTTAATTAAACAGTATATCGTGCATGTCTCTTTTATCTACCCTTATTTCGTATTTGAATACCAATAACAGATTTAGAATGAGCTATTAGCCAACTAACCGAGATGGTCATATGGATTATATGTGAGTATAGCAACCTATATTTTTCCTATAAACGGAGAATTTCATGTGGATAATAGGATGATACACGTCCATAAATGAAGTCAAAACTATGAATCAATTTCATAAAAAGAAATTTCAGTTTTAGGAGGAATTACAGGATCCTAAAAGTTATGTGATCTTCTCTCTATTGCATAATTTCTTCAAAGTGCTGAATTACCGTTACGATATATTATATTATGGACGCCAAATAAGAAAGAACTGACTTTATCTACTAATGAACATAACCTACTTCTACTTCTTGGGGGAGAATTATTCCTCCAATTCATGAGCTTAATAGCAATTATAGGATGTTTGTCTCTTCTCTTAACTAGAAGCTTAGATAAAACACACCGACTTTAGCTCATAAACAATCACTTCCCTTTAATTACCGTAGTTAATGAATCCATTATCGAATTTGCCTCGTCTTGAAGATTCCATTAAGCGTCCAAGGATCTTAACGACAATAATGCGTTATATTTAAACCTTTAATTCAATTGCAACCAAAAAACAAACCCCTATCTGTTTTCAATGTGAGTTCGTGTGTGTGTGTGTGTTCCTGTCCCTTCATTAAAAGGATGACATATTTCAAAAAATATATTAATATAGAATCAAACCGAAATATGAAATTAAGTTTTCCATATGGAAAAATTAGATTCAAGTTGCAGAATCATTATATTTGGAGAAAAAGAAAGATAACTCTCTCTCTCTCTCTCTCTCTCTCTCTCTCTCTCTCTCTCTCTTCATAATTTCTGAAATGTCAATATATCAGTTTTTACACATCATTTAATATTCAATAGTTAACTATTGCATAGCATCATAGGTAGCAGCCTTAGATCTTGAATGACATCAGTACCAATGTTCAGGAAGAGGAACATCTCTTATTTTGAAAGATTAAGAAAGATAATGTAGTAAAATTCCAATTTATGATACGAAGTAGATGAAAGTAAGTCAAATAAGAGGATGATATGATGCATAACCCGTCTACAGGGGAAAGAGAATATATGAGTAAATTTTTCACCAGTGAAAAGTTAAAACACAAAGATACGATACACACTACTTTCCCGAAAACATTGATTGAAAAGATTTCTAACAGTAATTAAGATGCAAGATGAAATTTTACAAATTACTCTAGGCCTACATATATATATATATATATATATATGTATATATACATATATATATATATATATATATACATATATATATATATATATGTATATGTATATATATGTTTTTTTTCTCTCTCTCTCTGCTATATAGATATTGGTGAAGGTTCCTCGAAAAGAATCAATATGATCTTTGGATGAGAGGTATTAGGAAGATGAATTTCACATCAATTAATTCTATCCTCAGAAGTCGAATGTTAAATATGTTAATCTATATCAGTGTTATATTCTGTTATTCTATTTCATTAAAAGCTCTTGGTCTCATAGTATCTGGCTTTTCAAACTAGGGTTGTAGTTCATCTAGTAATAATGATAATAATAATAATAATAATAATGATAATAATAATAATACTGTAATAATAATAATAATGATGATGATGATGATGATGATACTACCACTTTTTCACTTTTTTTTAGGTCCAAACGTTTATTATGAGTGTATTTCAGACTTACTTTTATGATTGGGGTTTGTATATAAACACACACACACACACACACACACATATATATATATATATATATATGCATATATATATATATATATATATTTATATATATATATCTATATTTATGTATATATATATATATATATATGTATATATATAGATAAATATATATAGATAAATATATATATATATATATATAGATATATATATATATATATATATGTAAATATATAAATAAATATATATATATATATATTTTTGGGCTCAAGCCATGTCGTCCTGATGGAAGTTCCTATAGGGTAGCTTCCTAGGGTATATTACAACTACGGCGATATTCCCAGAGAATTTACCTTAAGGTACCAGAATTCTAACTCCTGGAGCGAGTATCCCTCGTGAAAGGGATATCGCGACATATCAGAGGACGTATTCTAGACACGTCACATGGCAATCTACGACCTGAACAGAGATTCGTCTCGTAGGAGGGAGATTGACGAGATACGAATTCGGGAAAGAAAAAGGGGAGCCGCTCCCAAGGCTTCCCTATCCCCCGATTCGTATGCGTGCCTGGCGCCAATCCTGGCGCCATCTGTATTCCTTTTTGCGTAGCTTAACAACTCGGTGTTTTTTCCTGTTTTTCTCGCAAATCTTGGATTTATTCAGCTTTTCATGGCTTCTTCGTCTTCGTTGACCTCGGATAAGTTGAGTATAGTGTCTGTTATGTATAAATGTAGGCTCTTGGTAAAATTTTGAGTGATTAATAGGATTAATCTTTGATACAAGAGCCGTAGCCTACCAGAGGTGTCCTGGACACTGTCACTCGCTAGGTATAAATTAGTTAGTCAGAGTGACATTCCTGGTTGTTTTGCTTAATAAAATTTAGCTATTTAGCTTTACATAGGATTTCCTTTCGTGCTTAGTATTATTTGGCGAAGTATTCGCCATTCTGGCCTACGCTAGGCCATGTAGCCTAGTCGTTTGGTCCTAGTACTTAATGCATGATTATGGTTTTTCCGAGTGTAATTAAAATTTTATTGAAGCTTTAGGCTAAATTTAAACATTTTAGACTGTGTGGAATATTTCCAAGATTGTATACGTGAGAGTTTCGGTGAATTAGGTAATCGATTCTCTTGGTGCCTAGGCTAATTGCTTATGGAGCCTTAGTATACTTTATTATACTCCCCGGTTGCTTTCTTTTCTTCGGAGAAGGTATGCAATCCCTTTCCCTCTGTTTAAGCCTTGGGCTTATCCCTAAGTGGTTTTTTCCGAATTTATTTTCGATAAAACTATACTAGGGTGTTACTGTACCTTCCTGTTCCAGCAGAGTCTGGTTCAAAGAGGGACAGAACAACAGAGTTTTTAGTCTGAGTCCGTGTTGTTTGGCTTGGGGCAGAGTCTCCCTCGCTGACCTAACACTTACAAAGGGAGCTTAGCTCCCTTAGGTCACTGTCAAAGGTTTCTGTAGTTATGATTCCTTCTTGTGTGATCGACCAGACTAAGTCCTGTTGCTGTTCTCGGGGAGGATAAATCTTCCCTTGGGAGTTGCAACGCCTTCCTTGCTTTGGTGCTCTGGAAGCTGGCAGGTATTATACTACTGCGCTGGCCCTTTCCCTTAGATCTCCCTTAGGCTAAGACAGAGTTCTTGGCTGCGGGTGATCTGTCACTAAGCAAGGTTGGCAGGACCCTCTTGTCCCTTCCCCCTCTATCTCCGTAATGGCCTAGCCATTACTGTACTGTACCTTGCCGGCCGGCAGAGCTGGCCGGCAGGGGTATTACTGTACCATATGTCATTCTACTTCTGGACCTAGTATAGGTTGGGATATGGATTGACTAAGCCCATTGCCGGCCGGCAGAGACGCTGGACGGCAAGGGTCTTATGTTTTCAAGTGCTGCCCGGACCTCTCTTGGTCCCTCATCCATGCCTGCCGGCAGAGCCGGACGGCATTGGTCAAGGAAGCCTGAATTAAGTTTCTCCCCTTCCTTATATGCACTCTTTCGGTTGCCGGGCTTGGGGGGTTGTGTACACTCTTATCCCGGCATCCATTCTATTTTCTTCTAGTGCTGTACCTGTCCCGGCAGCCGGCCTATGAGGCCGGCAGCCGGGCAGGGGTAGTCTTCTGGTTCTTTTGCTGCCGGCTGGCATCGGTCTTGTACCTTTGCCGGCCGGCTTATGTCAGTCCTTGTCTGCCGGTCACCAAGAGTGTGGCCGGCAGCTGGGTACTACCTTGTGTAGTTGCTGGCCGGCAATCATTGCCGGCCAACACTGGCTGTTGCTGGCCGGCAGCTGCTGCCGCCGGCACAGGCATTTGAACCAGAGGGCTGCCGCCCTATAGCTGTTAAGTAGTATACTTTAAAGCTAATTGTGGTGTGTGCCGGCCGGCAAAGGCAGGCCGGCACACATCCTCCTATACTGTACTAGTATTCTTCTGTATAGCATATACAGTAAGAAGAAAACTATAGTAAAAGTTTAGGTACAGCACTGTATCTTCTAACACTATTGTGTTTTCTTACACGGCCCTTTGCTGTTGCCCTCAGACAGGAAGCAGAGTTCTTCCCCGTCTATTATCCAGGATTTTTAAAATCATTGCCTAGGTGTGAGCTCCACCTGTTTCCTCTGGAAACCTTGCATTGGTTACTCTAGTAGAGATAAACCATTTTTGATTTTATTATCCGGAAGGCTGCAACAATGGGTTGTGAGGGAAACACAAGTGTGTGTCTTTCATTTATGAATTGTTATGCTATACTATGCATATCCAGTGATACATAGTTCACTTGATACTCATGGAAATTTCTTCTCTTTACAGGAGGACCCTCCGAAGTGCGGAAATGTTTTCTGCAATGTCCGCAGCAAGAACCTCTGCGGACATGAGTGTTGTAGGAGAACGCAGCATGCGCTGTCTCCAAGGATGATCTCCAGTATTGGGACCCTCAGGTATGTACTGTATGCACTAACCTGATTACTGAGGCTTTTGATTCCCCTAGAACGGCGGAATCAAGGGATATAGCTAGGGAAAAGCTTCGTACTTGGGTAAGGGGCTTCAAGAAGAACACCTCTGGCCCTTATCTTCCAAGTGAGAAGATGAGGGCGTATCTTTTTCCCCAGGCATCAGCTGAGGCAGTGATTCCCCAGCCTCAAGAGGAGATCCTTCAAGATCAAGTCCAGGTGGACGAGGAAGTCGCAGATGCGATGCAAGACATCCAGTTGTGTGACAGGATGTCTGACCTGGACGATCGTTTGGAAGAAGACCTCCTGGCAGAAGGTCAGGATCAAGTTCAAACCCCGGATGTCGTAGAGGATGAGGTCGACGAGGTGTCGGCTACTCCGGTTCAGATGCCGGAGCCTATCCCCTCAACATCGGCTGGCCTCCCAGTAGAACTGGGACAGGCCCTCTCTTCGATTGTTGGAATGATCCAACAAATGCAGAAGGAGAATCAGGAGAAGGCGGCTGCAATGGAACTGCGTATGCAGTCCCTGGCAGAATCACATGGGCCCCGGAAAAGGCTCAATGTGAAAGACCTTCCCATATGCTCAAATGCTAACCCATGGAGGTATGCTGAGCACATGCCGATGACGACTGGAAAGATCGTTATTTCGGATAAGCTGGGTTCAGTTCCCCTAGAGGAGGTAGAATTCTGGCCCAGCAAGGCATCATATCCGGACTGCTATGTCCGGCTGAGAAAAGAACCAGCTTCAAGGGAGGAGACAGAGCCGAAGGAGGTCATTGTTATGGACCACGCTAAGGCTCAAGCCCTACTTTCATCCTCGATGAAAGAGAGGGGCTTCTCGAATTCGAAGGTAGCTGCATTGAGCAAGAAGCTCCCTTCGTTTGTGTCCTCTCCTGATAGAGCCTTCCCCTTTTTACAGAAAGGGTTTGCGGCTGTCCTAAAGGCAGTCGAGGCCGGCAAGCCTTGCCCCTCCCTGGAGGAGTGTAAACCCTTGTCGCTGGCTCTACCTATGGACCACAAAGACTGGAAGGATGTCCATCTGACATTCTCGGTGGGAAAGTTGGAGGCTGATATTGCCGGACGGCAATTCGGCGAGGACCTCCCCAAGCTGTCCGAATCTCTTTTACGAAGAGAGTTCGAGACAAAAGAAAGACTGGCTGCCTCAATGTCTCATCAGACTACTCTCGAGACGATGGCAAGTGACCCCAAGGTCCATGAAATGTTCATGGTAGTGGCTAAGTCTCACTTAGCCACAGTGACGAAGGACCTTTATAGCTTCGTCAAGGCAAGGAGAGCTTGCAGGGAGTTCGTTTTCACCGGGGCTTCGGTGAGACATGAGCCAAGGAAGTTAATCTCCTCCAACATTTGGGGAAAAGACCTTTTCCCTACCGATGTGGTCAAAGAGGTTGTTGATAAGGCCGCCGTGGAGAATAGAAATCTTCTCCAGAAGTGGGGCCTGGCTATCAAAAGAAAATCTTCCCCGGATGAGGGTCCTCAACCAAAGAGGAAGAATATGAAGACTAGGCTACCATCTCGGCCAGCCAAGCCTTATAGACAGCAACAGCAACTGCAATTGCCTTTGCCTCCAGTGCCCCAGATGGTGGCACAAACCCCGACTGCCTTTCAGTGGGTACCCCAGGCGGTGCCAGGTCAGTCAACCACATTCGCCCCAACGTTCGAAGGACAGTCTTCTTCCTTTCGTGCAAAACCTAGAGGAGCAGCCAGAGGCTCGTCTAGGCGCCCCTCAAGGGGAAGGGGATTCAGAGGTGGTCGTGGTCAGGGAGGCAAGACCTCAGGACGGCAGTCCAAGTGAAATGATACCGGTAGGAGGGAGACTGATGAAATTTTGGGATCGCTGGACCTTCGATCCCTGGGCCCAAAGCCTACTCAAGAATGGACTGGGTTGGAGCTGGTACAGCACTCCACCCCCATGCCTTCGGTTTTTCCAACACTCCACCCCCATTTTGGAGGAGTACGTTCAAGAACTGTTGGAGAAAAATGTGATCCGAAAGGTGAAGTCCATCAAATTCCAAGGGAGGCTGTTTTGTGTTCCCAAGAAAGACTCGGAAAAGCTCAGAGTCATTCTGGACTTGTCACCACTCAACAAGTTCATAGTGAATTGCAAATTCAAGATGCTAACACTGCAACACATAAGGACCTTACTGCCCAAGAGGGCATACTCAGTCTCTATAGACTTGTCAGACGCCTATTGGCACATTCCAATCAGCCGTCGACTCTCCCCCTACCTAGGGTTCAGGCTACAACGGAAACTGTACGCCTTCAGAGCCATGCCATTCGGGCTAAACATAGCCCCAAGGATTTTCACGAAGCTTGCGAGCGCAGCTCTCAAACAATTACGCCTAAAGGGAATTCAGGTAGTAGCCTACCTGGACGACTGGCTGGTGTGGGCAGCATCCGAGACCGAATGCTTGCAAGCTTCCAGTCAGGTGATCCAGTTCCTAGAGTACCTAGGCTTCAAGATCAACAAGAAAAAGTCTCGACTTTCTCCATCCCAAAAGTTCCAGTGGCTGGGAATCCACTGGGACCTTTTGTCACACAGTTTCTCCATCCCAATGAAGAAAAGGAAGGAGATAGCGGGCTCTGTCAAGAGACTTCTAGATTCCGAAAGGATATCAAGACGCGAACAGGAGAGGGTACTAGGCTCTCTCCAGTTTGCTTCAGTGACAGACCCAGTGCTAAGAGCACAGCTAAAGGATGCAACCGGAGTTTGGAGAAGGTATGCATCAAACGCGCGAAGAGACCTGAGAAGA
>NC_090747.1:32033721-32040858 GCF_036898095.1 Palaemon carinicauda | reverse complement strand
TCACTTTTTTTTAGGTCCAAACGTTTATTATGAGTGTATTTCAGACTTACTTTTATGATTGGGGTTTGTATATAAACACACACACACACACACACACACACACACACACATATATATATATATATATATATATATATATATATATATATATATATATATATATATATATATATGCATATATATATATATATATATATATATATATATATATATATATATATATATATATATATATATATATATATATATATATATATTTATATATATATATCTATATTTATGTATATATATATATATATATATATATATATATATATATATATATATATATATATATATATATATATATATATATATATATGTATATATATAGATAAATATATATAGATAAATATATATATATATATATATATATATATATATATATATATATATATATATAGATATATATATATATATATATATATATTATATATATATATATATATATATATATATATATATATATATATGTAAATATATAAATAAATATATATATATATATATATTTTTGGGCTCAAGCCATGTCGTCCTGATGGAAGTTCCTATAGGGTAGCTTCCTAGGGTATATTACAACTACGGCGATATTCCCAGAGAATTTACCTTAAGGTACCAGAATTCTAACTCCTGGAGCGAGTATCCCTCGTGAAAGGGATATCGCGACATATCAGAGGACGTATTCTAGACACGTCACATGGCAATCTACGACCTGAACAGAGATTCGTCTCGTAGGAGGGAGATTGACGAGATACGAATTCGGGAAAGAAAAAGGGGAGCCGCTCCCAAGGCTTCCCTATCCCCCGATTCGTATGCGTGCCTGGCGCCAATCCTGGCGCCATCTGTATTCCTTTTTGCGTAGCTTAACAACTCGGTGTTTTTTCCTGTTTTTCTCGCAAATCTTGGATTTATTCAGCTTTTCATGGCTTCTTCGTCTTCGTTGACCTCGGATAAGTTGAGTATAGTGTCTGTTATGTATAAATGTAGGCTCTTGGTAAAATTTTGAGTGATTAATAGGATTAATCTTTGATACAAGAGCCGTAGCCTACCAGAGGTGTCCTGGACACTGTCACTCGCTAGGTATAAATTAGTTAGTCAGAGTGACATTCCTGGTTGTTTTGCTTAATAAAATTTAGCTATTTAGCTTTACATAGGATTTCCTTTCGTGCTTAGTATTATTTGGCGAAGTATTCGCCATTCTGGCCTACGCTAGGCCATGTAGCCTAGTCGTTTGGTCCTAGTACTTAATGCATGATTATGGTTTTTCCGAGTGTAATTAAAATTTTATTGAAGCTTTAGGCTAAATTTAAACATTTTAGACTGTGTGGAATATTTCCAAGATTGTATACGTGAGAGTTTCGGTGAATTAGGTAATCGATTCTCTTGGTGCCTAGGCTAATTGCTTATGGAGCCTTAGTATACTTTATTATACTCCCCGGTTGCTTTCTTTTCTTCGGAGAAGGTATGCAATCCCTTTCCCTCTGTTTAAGCCTTGGGCTTATCCCTAAGTGGTTTTTTCCGAATTTATTTTCGATAAAACTATACTAGGGTGTTACTGTACCTTCCTGTTCCAGCAGAGTCTGGTTCAAAGAGGGACAGAACAACAGAGTTTTTAGTCTGAGTCCGTGTTGTTTGGCTTGGGGCAGAGTCTCCCTCGCTGACCTAACACTTACAAAGGGAGCTTAGCTCCCTTAGGTCACTGTCAAAGGTTTCTGTAGTTATGATTCCTTCTTGTGTGATCGACCAGACTAAGTCCTGTTGCTGTTCTCGGGGAGGATAAATCTTCCCTTGGGAGTTGCAACGCCTTCCTTGCTTTGGTGCTCTGGAAGCTGGCAGGTATTATACTACTGCGCTGGCCCTTTCCCTTAGATCTCCCTTAGGCTAAGACAGAGTTCTTGGCTGCGGGTGATCTGTCACTAAGCAAGGTTGGCAGGACCCTCTTGTCCCTTCCCCCTCTATCTCCGTAATGGCCTAGCCATTACTGTACTGTACCTTGCCGGCCGGCAGAGCTGGCCGGCAGGGGTATTACTGTACCATATGTCATTCTACTTCTGGACCTAGTATAGGTTGGGATATGGATTGACTAAGCCCATTGCCGGCCGGCAGAGACGCTGGACGGCAAGGGTCTTATGTTTTCAAGTGCTGCCCGGACCTCTCTTGGTCCCTCATCCATGCCTGCCGGCAGAGCCGGACGGCATTGGTCAAGGAAGCCTGAATTAAGTTTCTCCCCTTCCTTATATGCACTCTTTCGGTTGCCGGGCTTGGGGGGTTGTGTACACTCTTATCCCGGCATCCATTCTATTTTCTTCTAGTGCTGTACCTGTCCCGGCAGCCGGCCTATGAGGCCGGCAGCCGGGCAGGGGTAGTCTTCTGGTTCTTTTGCTGCCGGCTGGCATCGGTCTTGTACCTTTGCCGGCCGGCTTATGTCAGTCCTTGTCTGCCGGTCACCAAGAGTGTGGCCGGCAGCTGGGTACTACCTTGTGTAGTTGCTGGCCGGCAATCATTGCCGGCCAACACTGGCTGTTGCTGGCCGGCAGCTGCTGCCGCCGGCACAGGCATTTGAACCAGAGGGCTGCCGCCCTATAGCTGTTAAGTAGTATACTTTAAAGCTAATTGTGGTGTGTGCCGGCCGGCAAAGGCAGGCCGGCACACATCCTCCTATACTGTACTAGTATTCTTCTGTATAGCATATACAGTAAGAAGAAAACTATAGTAAAAGTTTAGGTACAGCACTGTATCTTCTAACACTATTGTGTTTTCTTACACGGCCCTTTGCTGTTGCCCTCAGACAGGAAGCAGAGTTCTTCCCCGTCTATTATCCAGGATTTTTAAAATCATTGCCTAGGTGTGAGCTCCACCTGTTTCCTCTGGAAACCTTGCATTGGTTACTCTAGTAGAGATAAACCATTTTTGATTTTATTATCCGGAAGGCTGCAACAATGGGTTGTGAGGGAAACACAAGTGTGTGTCTTTCATTTATGAATTGTTATGCTATACTATGCATATCCAGTGATACATAGTTCACTTGATACTCATGGAAATTTCTTCTCTTTACAGGAGGACCCTCCGAAGTGCGGAAATGTTTTCTGCAATGTCCGCAGCAAGAACCTCTGCGGACATGAGTGTTGTAGGAGAACGCAGCATGCGCTGTCTCCAAGGATGATCTCCAGTATTGGGACCCTCAGGTATGTACTGTATGCACTAACCTGATTACTGAGGCTTTTGATTCCCCTAGAACGGCGGAATCAAGGGATATAGCTAGGGAAAAGCTTCGTACTTGGGTAAGGGGCTTCAAGAAGAACACCTCTGGCCCTTATCTTCCAAGTGAGAAGATGAGGGCGTATCTTTTTCCCCAGGCATCAGCTGAGGCAGTGATTCCCCAGCCTCAAGAGGAGATCCTTCAAGATCAAGTCCAGGTGGACGAGGAAGTCGCAGATGCGATGCAAGACATCCAGTTGTGTGACAGGATGTCTGACCTGGACGATCGTTTGGAAGAAGACCTCCTGGCAGAAGGTCAGGATCAAGTTCAAACCCCGGATGTCGTAGAGGATGAGGTCGACGAGGTGTCGGCTACTCCGGTTCAGATGCCGGAGCCTATCCCCTCAACATCGGCTGGCCTCCCAGTAGAACTGGGACAGGCCCTCTCTTCGATTGTTGGAATGATCCAACAAATGCAGAAGGAGAATCAGGAGAAGGCGGCTGCAATGGAACTGCGTATGCAGTCCCTGGCAGAATCACATGGGCCCCGGAAAAGGCTCAATGTGAAAGACCTTCCCATATGCTCAAATGCTAACCCATGGAGGTATGCTGAGCACATGCCGATGACGACTGGAAAGATCGTTATTTCGGATAAGCTGGGTTCAGTTCCCCTAGAGGAGGTAGAATTCTGGCCCAGCAAGGCATCATATCCGGACTGCTATGTCCGGCTGAGAAAAGAACCAGCTTCAAGGGAGGAGACAGAGCCGAAGGAGGTCATTGTTATGGACCACGCTAAGGCTCAAGCCCTACTTTCATCCTCGATGAAAGAGAGGGGCTTCTCGAATTCGAAGGTAGCTGCATTGAGCAAGAAGCTCCCTTCGTTTGTGTCCTCTCCTGATAGAGCCTTCCCCTTTTTACAGAAAGGGTTTGCGGCTGTCCTAAAGGCAGTCGAGGCCGGCAAGCCTTGCCCCTCCCTGGAGGAGTGTAAACCCTTGTCGCTGGCTCTACCTATGGACCACAAAGACTGGAAGGATGTCCATCTGACATTCTCGGTGGGAAAGTTGGAGGCTGATATTGCCGGACGGCAATTCGGCGAGGACCTCCCCAAGCTGTCCGAATCTCTTTTACGAAGAGAGTTCGAGACAAAAGAAAGACTGGCTGCCTCAATGTCTCATCAGACTACTCTCGAGACGATGGCAAGTGACCCCAAGGTCCATGAAATGTTCATGGTAGTGGCTAAGTCTCACTTAGCCACAGTGACGAAGGACCTTTATAGCTTCGTCAAGGCAAGGAGAGCTTGCAGGGAGTTCGTTTTCACCGGGGCTTCGGTGAGACATGAGCCAAGGAAGTTAATCTCCTCCAACATTTGGGGAAAAGACCTTTTCCCTACCGATGTGGTCAAAGAGGTTGTTGATAAGGCCGCCGTGGAGAATAGAAATCTTCTCCAGAAGTGGGGCCTGGCTATCAAAAGAAAATCTTCCCCGGATGAGGGTCCTCAACCAAAGAGGAAGAATATGAAGACTAGGCTACCATCTCGGCCAGCCAAGCCTTATAGACAGCAACAGCAACTGCAATTGCCTTTGCCTCCAGTGCCCCAGATGGTGGCACAAACCCCGACTGCCTTTCAGTGGGTACCCCAGGCGGTGCCAGGTCAGTCAACCACATTCGCCCCAACGTTCGAAGGACAGTCTTCTTCCTTTCGTGCAAAACCTAGAGGAGCAGCCAGAGGCTCGTCTAGGCGCCCCTCAAGGGGAAGGGGATTCAGAGGTGGTCGTGGTCAGGGAGGCAAGACCTCAGGACGGCAGTCCAAGTGAAATGATACCGGTAGGAGGGAGACTGATGAAATTTTGGGATCGCTGGACCTTCGATCCCTGGGCCCAAAGCCTACTCAAGAATGGACTGGGTTGGAGCTGGTACAGCACTCCACCCCCATGCCTTCGGTTTTTCCAACACTCCACCCCCATTTTGGAGGAGTACGTTCAAGAACTGTTGGAGAAAAATGTGATCCGAAAGGTGAAGTCCATCAAATTCCAAGGGAGGCTGTTTTGTGTTCCCAAGAAAGACTCGGAAAAGCTCAGAGTCATTCTGGACTTGTCACCACTCAACAAGTTCATAGTGAATTGCAAATTCAAGATGCTAACACTGCAACACATAAGGACCTTACTGCCCAAGAGGGCATACTCAGTCTCTATAGACTTGTCAGACGCCTATTGGCACATTCCAATCAGCCGTCGACTCTCCCCCTACCTAGGGTTCAGGCTACAACGGAAACTGTACGCCTTCAGAGCCATGCCATTCGGGCTAAACATAGCCCCAAGGATTTTCACGAAGCTTGCGAGCGCAGCTCTCAAACAATTACGCCTAAAGGGAATTCAGGTAGTAGCCTACCTGGACGACTGGCTGGTGTGGGCAGCATCCGAGACCGAATGCTTGCAAGCTTCCAGTCAGGTGATCCAGTTCCTAGAGTACCTAGGCTTCAAGATCAACAAGAAAAAGTCTCGACTTTCTCCATCCCAAAAGTTCCAGTGGCTGGGAATCCACTGGGACCTTTTGTCACACAGTTTCTCCATCCCAATGAAGAAAAGGAAGGAGATAGCGGGCTCTGTCAAGAGACTTCTAGATTCCGAAAGGATATCAAGACGCGAACAGGAGAGGGTACTAGGCTCTCTCCAGTTTGCTTCAGTGACAGACCCAGTGCTAAGAGCACAGCTAAAGGATGCAACCGGAGTTTGGAGAAGGTATGCATCAAACGCGCGAAGAGACCTGAGAAGACCAGTGCCGCCTCGGCTACGTACTCTTCTCAGACCTTGGTCCCAAGCCAGACATCTAAAGAAGTCTGTTCTTCTTCAGCCACCTCCCCCGTCGTTGACGATTCACTCAGACGCCTCAAAGGAGGGATGGGGAGGTCACTCTCATCGGAAAAAAGTCCAGGGGACTTGGTCCAAGCTATTCAGGACCTTTCATATAAACTTTCTAGAAGCTATGGCAGTGCTCCTTACCTTAAAGAAAGTCTCCCCGCGTCACTCGATCCACATAAGATTGGTGACAGACAGCGAGGTGGTTGTGAGATGCTTGAATCGACAAGGGTCGAGGTCACCACCTCTCAACCAAGTGATGTTAGCCATTTTCCGATTGGCGGAAAAGAAGAAGTGGTACCTGTCGGCAGTTCACCTTCAAGGAGTCCGCAATGTGACAGCGGACGCTCTATCCAGGTTCACACCGATAGAGTCGGAATGGTCCTTAGACGCAGGATCATTTTCCTTCATTCTGAATCAAGTCCCAGAACTGCAAATAGACCTCTTTGCGACGAAAGACAACAAGAAGTTGCCCCTGTACGTGTCCCCGTACGAGGACCCCTTAGCGGAAGCAGTGGACGCAATGTCCCTCGACTGGAACAGATGGTCCAGGATTTATCTGTTCCCTCCTCACAACCTTCTGTTGAGGGTCCTCAACAAACTGAGATCCTTCAAGGGGGGTAGCGGCAATAGTGGCCCACAAGTGGGCGAACAGCATGTGGTTCCCCTTGGCGTTGGAACTACAGATGAAGTTCGTGCCGCTACCACATCCAGTTCTGACCCAGCGAGTCCAGAAGTCGACTGTCTGCGCTTCATTACAGAAAACCCAGACCCTGCAGCTCATGATTTTCTCGCCCTAGCGGTGAGAAAGCGCTTCGGGATTTCGAAAGCCAGCATAGACTTCCTAGAGGAATACAAGTGCAAATCGACTAGAAGGCAATATGAGTCATCTTGGAGAAAATGGGTGGCCTTTGTAAAGGCAAAGAATCCGCAGGAGATCTCAATAGATTTCTGCTTATCTTTCTTCATCCATCTCCATGGCCAAGGATTGGCAGCTAACACGATTTCAGTGTGTAAATCGGCTTTGATGAGACCCATTTTATTTGCC
>NC_090747.1:32021221-32026221 GCF_036898095.1 Palaemon carinicauda | reverse complement strand
AGCTCTTGGACGTTCTTATCAGGAATATAACTGAGGATAATAGAAATGTTAAGGCATTTTGCGAAGGGGCTTTTAAAATATTGAGAGTGATGGTATTTGATATCAAGATTAAAGAACTCTAAAAGATATGTGAAAGAGTAACACAAGAGATTCTAATTAGGCTTCCCGGACACTGAATATACCATACGCCGGAAAATCAAAGAAAAAGCCAGAAAGGAATACTCTACAAAAAAGAAATAAAAGACTAAGGTTCTATTTTAATGTTTAACACTTTGAAGGCAGTCACTAAATGGGCTCTACCAATAGAAAGATAAAGTTAAGGAATAGTAGATACGAAAAATAAATACATATTTAATTCTAATGATAAGATCAAATTGGTAACCACAGACTGATCTATTCTTGACTATCATCCTTTGTGGAATGAGGATGTTAGAATCGTGTCTTGTTAAGAGTTGAAAGATACAAGTAGGAAACAGAAGATTCGATTATCTTCCTGTAGTTAACGTGGGAAGTTTCTTTTATGAAATTGAAAAGAGAGAGAGAGAGAGAGAGAGAGAGAGAGAGAGAGAGAGAGAGAGAGAGAGAGAGGAGAGAGAGAGAGAGAGAGTTATTTAAAACTCATATATTTCAATCATGGGTCGCTGACAACGTTCATCACTTGAAAATTTTCTCGAGCGAAATCTTCACTGCGCTGCCCGTAGAGTTTCGTTTTTAAGGTTCAACACTTGGAGAATCTCTACAAGCGGAATCTTCACTACGCTCCCCTTAGAGTTTCGCCATGTCTGTTGCTTACCTTGGCAGTTGGGCATGGGATCTCTATGGATACGTGCATCATTGTAGAGAACTCTACAACGACCCCAACTGCGACTGCACTGCCTGTTCGGAATACTAGACCAAGAGAATCCAGCTATTCACCTTGGTTGGCCTTAGGACCAACGAAGTCGAGGACCAGACCCTGTCTATTCACAACATCCGTTGCACCTGTAATGGCTGCAAGATTGCATCCAGTAAAATACTTCACCACTTCCGCTCTGCAGCTGCAACTCCAGAGGAGTCTGCTCCCCCTTCTAAACGAAGAAAGAGCCCTGATAGACCCTCACCAGCTCCTGTAGAACTGCCACCGTCGCCCTTATTGACACCAAGGATTGAGTGTCTGGACTCATCCTTGGCTGTCTCCTCGCCAGCTTCACAGTCAGCACCTGTTGCAGCCATCACTCCTACTCCAGCACCTGTGCCCTTCACTGCCATGGATGTTGTTGAGCCTACAGGGGAACATCCAATTGATTGCAACTGTGTGACCTGCCTTCAAAGCCTTCTCCAGGAGGCCACCGCCGTCGCTGCCAGCCTTCCTGATCCCCAGCCTGAGCCTAGGAGACCACTCCCAAAGTTTAGGCTCTCCAACAGCTCCACATCTTACGCCGCAGTTGCTGCCATGGCTGCAAAGCCCTGCATGCAACTCTTTGCTCGACCAAACCGAAGGGGCGATGTAATTATCGTTCCTAAGGATTCAAATACTACTAGAAATCTACAAGAGGACCCAGAACTGATCCTCCTAGACCCTGCCTTAGTTCGGAGGAAGGCAATCATCTCCAGATACCCCACTTCAATGCCAATTACCATCGTCACTTCCTGCAGCAATGTAGACAAGGCTGACCGCTGCAAACACGTCCCAGTCAGGAGGCTTTTAGCCACCTTCATAGGTCCAGTGCCTTCATCGCTGGATCTAGGAGTCTGGAGGACATACCCAGTTCACGACTACACCTCAGAGCCATTTCCCTGCTATCTCTGCCACCACTACGGTCATAACAAAGAGACCTTCCAAGGCCCTTCTACTTCTGGTGTCTGCAGACAACGCCACAACACCAAGATATGCATACAGGTCAACAAGAATGGAAAAGAAACTCGACCTAAGTGCCGTAATTGCTCCAGACCTCATCACGCCTGGAACAAGCGCTGCCCTGAACGACTGAGGAGGATAGCTGCCATGAAGGGCACTAACCCTCCTAAAAACAACATGCCAGCTTTGATGTCACAACCCTAGGACCAGCGAACTCCTCGCCAAAGAAGACAACGCCAGCCCACCACAGTTCCTGCACCTGCAATTGCTAAGCAACGCCAACCAGCCATCATTCCTGTGCCTGCACCTGCAACCCAACTGCAAGCAGTTTCAACTCCTCATCCTGAAACTCCTCCTCCTCAACCTACATCCTTGGCTCAACAAATTGAGTCCCTCACCTTCCCATCATTCCCATCGCCATCCAGATCTTTGCCAGAGTCCTGTCCTTATCCTCGACTCCCACCTTCCTGCAATTCCTGCAACCATTCATCAATCCAGCTCCAGAGCAGGGCTAAGCTTTTTTTGCTTAAACCTTCTCCTATTCTCTCTGACTGCAGATAAAAACCTCTCCTCTCCCAGTCTCTCCTACTTACTGGGACTTGCTATTATCAAAACTTTTGTTCTAACTAAAAACCTTTCATTTCGTGGACCTATAAGGTAGTCTCCTTTTCGGGTTACTTTCCATCCCTTTCCATGTCATATCTAATCCTTCCTTTAATTCCTCATCCTACATCCTTTCTCCAATATCATACTCTTTAAAAACCTAACCTCCCTCTTAATGATATCCATCTTTTACTCGTTTGGAGTTCTCCTCTTTGCAGATGCTATTCTCTTACGGGCTGTCCAACGACAAGAGCCCGTATCATGCTACAGGCATGGGAATCTATGGAATGGAACGGATCATATATTTCTATTGTCGAACATTCTTTAAGTATTCAACACTGGAATTAAGAGTAAATGTTTGACAAATCATCAAACAGAAGTGGAATTGACTACATATATAGTTTTTTGTGATTTTTCCTTAAAGAAAAAAAAGGTACAAATAAGAATTAAATATGGGAAATGGAGCCTTCGCGAAATATAGTTTAACGGGTGTTAAAAAGAAATAAGAAAGAGCTAAAAGTGTTTATCAACAGGGAAGCTCAAACCGAAAGTCTATAAATTCATGTACCATTTTTCTGTATCTCAATAAAAATAAATGTCAAAATGCAACAGCACCTGGTGTTAACGACAGTTATGTTTTAAATATGAAGACGCTCTCTCTGGATTCCTAGTTTAAAGAGTATCAGGTAATTCTGCAGATGTTGTTTTCTCCAGTATTCTACGACGAGCAAAAAACTTTCTGGGACCTAATTTCTATCATGATAAGGAGAATTTACTTATACGAGAGAGAGAGAGAGAGAGAGAGAGAGAGAGAGAGAGAGAGAGAGAGAGAGAGAGAGAGAGAGAGAATGTCAAAGATAAAGTAAAAATTCTTAATTACATCAATAATAATGGTTATTACCCACCATAACTACTATAGTTATATAAACATATATATAATCATAAACAATCCGTCAGATGGATTTCAGACTATAATGGTCAATAAAAAGTAATATATATATATATATATATATATATATATATATATATATATATATATATATATATATATATATATATATATATATACTTTATATATATATATATATATATATATATATATATATATATATATATATAAATATATGGATCTTTGTTTGTATATATATATATATATATATATACATATATATATATATATATATATATATATATATATATATATATATATATATATATATATATATATATATATATGCATATATATACATATATTTATAATATATATATATATATATATATATATATATATATATATATATATATATATATATATATATATATATATACATATATTATTAATATATATACATATATATATATAAATATATATTAATATATATATATATATATATATATATATATATATATATATATATATATATATATATGTATGTATATCTATATACAAATATTATATATATATATATATATATATATATATATATATATATATATATATATATATATATATATATATA
Organism: Palaemon carinicauda; assembly: GCF_036898095.1. Classification (NCBI taxonomy): domain Eukaryota; kingdom Metazoa; phylum Arthropoda; class Malacostraca; order Decapoda; family Palaemonidae; genus Palaemon; species Palaemon carinicauda. The sequence goes on along the minus strand of NC_090747.1, from coordinate 32,022,261 downwards.
TATATATATATGTATATATATGTATACACATATATATTTATATATATATATATATATATATAAATATATATATATACTATATATATATATATATATATATATATATATATATATATATATATATATATATATATATATATATATATATATATATATATATCCATCCATATACCAAAGGCACTTCCCCCAATTTTGGGGGGTAGCCGACATCAACAAGAAACAAAACAAAAAAGGGGACCACTACTCTCTATGTTCCTCCAGCCTAACCAGGGACTCAGCCGAGTTCACCTGGTACTGCTAGGGTGCCACAGCCCAACCTCCCACATTTCCACCACAGATGAAGCTTCATACTGCTGAGTCCCCTTCTGCTGCTACCTCCGCGGTCATCTAAGGCACCGGAGGAAGCAGCAGGGCCTACCGGAACTGCGTCACAATCGCTCGCCATTCATTCCTATTTCTAGCACGCTCTCTTGCCTCGCTCACATCTATCCTCCTATCACCCAGAGCTTTCTTCACACCATCCATATATATGTATATATATACATATATTTATAAATATATATATATATACATATATATATATATATATATATATATATATATATATATATATATATATATATATATATATATATATATATATATATATATATATATATATATATATATGTGTGTGTGTGATGTCGCCGTGGTTGTTTAACTTGTATGTTGATGGAGTGGTGAGAGAGGTGAATGCTCGAGTGATTGGACGAGGGTTAAAACTGGTAGACGAGAATGATCATGAATGGGAGGTAAATCAGTTGTTGTTTTCGGATGATACTGTACTGGTAGCAGACGCAGAAGAGAAGCTTGACCGACTAGTGACAGAATTTGGAAGGGTGTGTGAGAGAAGGAAGTTGAGAGTTAATGTGGGTAAGAGTAAGGTTATGAGATGTACGAGAAGGGAAGGTGGTGCAAGGTTGAATGTCATGTTGAATGGAGAGTTACTTGAGGAGGTGGATCAGTTTAAGTACTTGGGGTATGTTGTTGCAGCAAATGGT
>NC_090747.1:32011221-32013721 GCF_036898095.1 Palaemon carinicauda | reverse complement strand
TGTTGGGTATCCACCTGGAACATGCACAGAAAGTTTTTATCAAAATCGAACAATAAATAAGCACACCAGCAAGAAAAAAAACAGCAATAACCCAAGCTGATGATGGAGCGAAACCTAGAATAAAGGTAATTTTGTATAGAATTACATGGTGTGATTTCGCACAAGAAATATATGATTTCCTATAGCAAATAACGTGATTTAACCGATTTTGATGATCATTTCAATCGCAAACAAAGAGATCAACCAATCAGTTAGTTATAAGTTGGCGAATTGGTTGATGTTATGTACGGATGAAATGAATGTGAAAACCAGTTTAAATCACGATATCTACTATAGGAAATCATATATTTCCCTGTGCGAAATCACACAATGAAATACAATACTAATGAACCATATAAATATTATCACTGTTGACAAATATATTGAGTTAAAATATTTAAACATCAGATGTAGGGAACGATAACATTAGCAACGTTACCAATGGTTGACAGAACTACCAACGTTGACGAAAGGTACACAGTGTTACCAACGGCACGATGTCATTACTAGAGATAGAAATAATAAATCTTTCCATACGTAAACTAAATAATTATTCCATATAAACTATTACACAATAAATAAAGAGTACCAAAAGGCCACAGAACCTAACAAACCCACCTAACCTTGCCTAGAAGTACCCCCGGTCACAAAACACATATAATAAGAATTGTGGGAATGACTAATCTTGATACACAGTACTACCCAACGGTGACGAATGGTACACAGAACTACCAACAACACAACTTCATTACTAGTGGTAGAACTACTAAATATTTCCACAGGTATATTAAATAATTTTTCCATATAACTGTTACGCAATATATAAAAAGTACAGAAAGGCCACAGAACCTAACAAACCCACCTAACCTAGCTTAGAAGTACCCCCCCGGTCACAAAACACGAATAATGACTATTGAGGAATGACTTACTTTTATGAAGAAAACGACGACAACTTGCTGGACACGGAAGGAAGAGACTGACGCCTCTTGATTATCGAAGAAGTATTCGGTAACCTCCGAACAGAAACTTCTCCAATCCACACTAGTCTTTGAAGATATGTCGATACCATCCATGAGGGTCTCATGGTCCGAATGTTTATGCAAAAAGTGGTTGACACATAATATTATCTGCCATGGGGGTAGACGACTTTTGTCCAAAAAAGTACCTTTATAGGCCCGCAACGGTATAACCACAACGACGTTTCTTCTTAGTTTTACGAATGATGGTTTCAGTAGAGCAATAAAACCTGTGAATGTCTGCCCTATAAGATAAAAGAGAACGACACTTGGGGCAGTTTAAAACGCTGAGGAATAACGTGGTGAGATTTAAGAAAATGCTCAACATTACCTGAAGCATAAAAAAAAATCACCATGGAATTGAGCCACTGCTTTTAGGTACGGAATACTGCAGCCGGTACAAGTTTCTATAATATGCTCCATCGCAAAATACGAAAAAAGAAACCGCACTTGTAATGAAGAACGTCTCACCAGGTCAAAGGTTACAAGGGGAAAGGCATTGGAACAAAGGGTATGAAAAGAGCGGTCAAAGAGATAAAGGAAGGAGGGGGGGTAGGGAGATATCTGCATAGGCCTAGATTGGTGATTGGTTAAGGGAAAAAAAAAAACACAAGCGGGCAAACATGAATGAACTAAATACGGAAACTAGACCAAAGAAAAGATTTATAAGACACAGAGGAGAGAAAAGGAAACTAACCAACAAAAAATAAATAAAAACAATATAGGAAGATACAAATGGAATGAACGGTATATAATATTGAATGGGAATATAAAATGAGGAGATCATACCGAGAATTAACTAGATAAAAAAACTAGTCCGGAGTAAGTATTTATGTCCAACCTGGAAGAGATAAAGAAATAACCAAACAAATAAACCCAATATAGGAAGGAAAAATGGAATGAATGGTAAATAATATTGTATGGGAATATAAAATGAGAAAATAACACGGTAATAAAAAGAGTAATTGGGGAGAGGAAACTCCTGCGAAGGGGGTGATATATGCACAGGACGGAAACTGGAGCGAACGAACGTACGTACAAATGGGAAAGGAAATAACCAAACAAATAAACCCAATATAGGAAGGGAAAATGGAATGTATGATAAATAATAGTGAATGGGAATATACAATGAGAAAATAATACGGTAAAAAAGAGTAATTAGGGAGAGAAACTCCTGCGCAGGGGGGTTATATATGCGCAGGTCGGAAACTGGTGCGAACGAACGTACATACAAATGGGTGCTAATGTTAGCATGGAATGCTAACATTTGATCTACATCAGGTATGGAATGCTAACATTTAATCTACATCAGGCGTTGGCAGCACTGGTTACTGTATTACTACAAGAAATAACCTTTAAAAAGGCTCCTCCCAAATATATCCAGTTATACTGATTTGTATTTTCCTACGGTTATAATAATACAAGAAGGAAATGTATAGAGAAGA
>NC_090747.1:32009631-32010721 GCF_036898095.1 Palaemon carinicauda | reverse complement strand
AGAGTAATTGGGGAGAGGAAACTCCTGCGAAGGGGGGTGATATATGCACAGGACGGAAACTGGAGCGAACGAACGTACGTACAAATGGGAAAGGAAATAACCAAACAAATAAACCCAATATAGGAAGGGAAAATGGAATGTATGATAAATAATAGTGAATGGGAATATACAATGAGAAAATAATACGGTAAAAAAGAGTAATTAGGGAGAGAAACTCCTGCGCAGGGGGGTTATATATGCGCAGGTCGGAAACTGGTGCGAACGAACGTACATACAAATGGGTGCTAATGTTAGCATGGAATGCTAACATTTGATCTACATCAGGTATGGAATGCTAACATTTAATCTACATCAGGCGTTGGCAGCACTGGTTACTGTATTACTACAAGAAATAACCTTTAAAAAGGCTCCTCCCAAATATATCCAGTTATACTGATTTGTATTTTCCTACGGTTATAATAAATACAAGAAGGAAATGTATAGAGAAGAAAAGGATTGATTTACGGTTATATATCGGTTCCCCAGTATGTTTTCCCCACCCAAAACCCCGGGTTCCCAAAGGGGGTCCCCCATTATCGGACGATATAGATGTATATATATTTCTGTAACTATTCATTTGCAACGGGAACGAGTGTTATTTTCGAAGGGAGCGTAATTTTTCCTATAAGAAAAAGTAGTTGGAATACTAGGATACATTGCCATGTAATACACTACAATGAAACCTCATAGAATATTCACCAAAAATTAAAATCTCCATTTAGGGACAAAACCTTCTGTGTGTTTGTAGGTGTTATGTCACTTGATAGCCTGAAATATCTAAATATTATGTTACTTAAGGCATAAGAGCAGGACAAGCAAAGAAATACACCCCTCTCCCGAAAAAAGACCGAGAAATTGCGATTTTTTTTCTGATGATACAGAGAGATGGGAGATAATCTCATAATCACCCCTGACCTCATTTTCTTTAATGGAACTGATATTGGAAAACGACTTCGGCCAATTTTTGAGAGGTAAACTATAAAAATTAGACAATCACTAATGATATTTCTTATTTTTACTATGAATATTAGGGGGGCGTTGACGACCCTGG
>NC_090747.1:31992131-31994631 GCF_036898095.1 Palaemon carinicauda | reverse complement strand
CGTCAAATTGTTCCATCTAACGTTTTATTTCTTCATCTTTCGTTGCTATAACAAAGCCATGTCTCTTTTTGTTGGGAACATGCTTCTTCTCTGCCTCATTCGAGATTTCATTAATCATAGTTTGAGCAATTCTTACACCATAGCCAGTTCCTTAATTCATAGCATAGCATTTTCATCTGCATTTGTCTAAATATTCTTTCCAGTCATTCCTGGCCTTTCTTTTCACCTCACTATCAATACTGGAATACTTAGCATGCTCTACCCTGTAATTTCCAATGCTTTCTCGAAAATAATCAATAATCAATATTTGCCTTTGTCTTCTTTTTATAGTATCCCGAGTATCATTTGATATCCATGGCTTTCTCCATGTAACTTCATGTCACAAGACTTCACTACCAACTGACTGATATATGTTCCTTATATTTATCCAGTCGACTCTAGCTTGAGCTTTTAATTCGATGCTTCTCCATTCATCATTTCATACTTCGTGCTTCGTAGTCCTCAGTTCTTTAGGCCTGTGTCTTCCAACTCATCTAGTGCCTTGTGGAGCCTAGCTGAACGTTTGGTGAACTAATTTTTCTTGGGGAATGCGAAGCGCAGGACAAAACCTTTATCTACCCCTCATCATGATCTCATCCACATATGGTACTCGAGCAGTCTCTCATATAGTTTCATTTCTAACCCTTTCCTTCAGTTTAACTCCCCATATCCTTCTGAGGACTTTGTTCTGAAATTTACTAAATTTATTGAAGATTGTTTCACTGTCATACCATGACCAATGCCCATAGAGTAACACAAATCTCAGTAAACTGATATATAGTTTGAATTTTCTGGCAATTCGATTTCCAAGTTTTACTTAACCCAGCAATTGCCTGGTTTGCCTTTTTCAGTCATTCACTAAACTCTAATTCCAAAGACGCTGTATTGGAGATCAGAGTTTGTAAACACTTAAATGATTTTACCTCATTAATTCTTTCTCCTTCCAATGATATCTCATCTATCATCTCACCCTCAGTTCTCATTATCTTTTTCTTCTAATCATCTTCAGCTTAACTTCGTGTGATATTTCATGCATTCTGTTAAGCAAAAATTGCAAATCCCATGGTGTTCTACTAACAATAAAAGTGTCATCGGCGTACTCAAAGTCTGCTAATATCCTATCATCTATTCAGTCCAATCTTTCTCCGCCATCTCTGATTGTTCTATACTTTACAGAATCCACGAGGAGGATAAACAACATAGGTAACAACACATTCCCTTTGAGTACTCCGCTATTCACTAGAAATTCATTTGATAATACTCCATTAACATCAACATTGCACTTGCTTTGCTCATGAACAGACTTATTCTAATTTACATATTTAGGAGGAATTCCATAATAACTCAGGACTCTCCACAAAATTGGCAAATGCACAGAATCAAAGGCTTTTTCATAGTCCATGAATGCCACCAAAAGGGATCTCTATATTTTACTCATTACTGTAAAACATTTCTCAAAATCAAAATTTGGTCAGTGCAAATTCTACTTTTTTCTAATTCCTGCTTGTTCATCTCTCGGCTTTTCATCAATATTACTCTCCAGTGTCTTCAAAACAAGCAAAGTATATACTATCATGACAACTAACGTGAGTGTTATGCCTCATCAATAATTGCAATCAATCAGGTTTACCTTTTTGTTTGCTACTTTAACCACTACTCCTGACCTCCATTAATTAGGTTTTGTCTCTTCATGCCACATTCTACAAAATAATCTTGCAAGTAGTCTGAGAGGGACTTCATTTTCAGCCAGTATAATCTCGGCACTTATTCTATCGTATTCCTGGAATTTCCATATCCTATTTTTTTTATTTTACAATAGCTTCGACTTCAAATATATTGAATTCATTCATAAGAACACCAAGGTCATCATCAGTTTCAGATATATCAATTGAATTATTCCATTCATATATCCTATTAAGAGCCTCGTCAAATTGTTCCATCTAACGTTTTATTTCTTCATCTTTCGTTGCTATAACAAAGCCATGTCTCTTTTTGTTGGGAACATGCTTCTTCTCTGCCTCATTCGAGATTTCATTAATCATAGTTTGAGCAATTCTTACACCATAGCCAGTTCCTTAATTCATAGCATAGCATTTTCATCTGCATTTGTCTAAATATTCTTTCCAGTCATTCCTGGCCTTTCTTTTCACCTCACTATCAATACTGGAATACTTAGCATGCTCTACCCTGTAATTTCCAATGCTTTCTCGAAAATAATCAATAATCAATTTTTGCCTTTGTCTTCTTTTTATAGTATCCCGAGTATCATTTAATATCCATGGCTTTCTCCATGTAACTTCATGTCACAAGACTTCACTACCAACTGACTGATATATGTTCCTTATATCAATTGTCTTTTCTCCTTTTGTTAAAGTTTCTAAGACTGCAAATACATTCCTACATTCAATTCGAAATGTTTGTCTGTGATTTTTTTCTGAAAGTTTAGTTGTATCAAACCTAG
>NC_090747.1:31982131-31989631 GCF_036898095.1 Palaemon carinicauda | reverse complement strand
TAAACCGCTGTGAATAGGAAGTTTTTCCATATTCATAACTCAAAATTTTATTCAAATGTATTACATCTATAATACCTTATTACGATTAATCACCCATTTCACAAAAAGTTTGCTCAAATATGTGTGATTCGTTGAGTGGCTTTTAATATCTAATTTCAGATCATCTTTCTTTGAAACATTGATATGTTAACTCACCTTCTGCAGAGAAGGACAAAATTAGGAACCACTTAGATATGAATGGAATTAAATGACGTTACTTCAAAAAAAAATAAATAAATAAATAAACATGAAATGAAATTGGAAAGTCATCGACAACTATGATCCCTGTGAAGTGAAAGACTTTGCCTGTCAAAAGAAAAAGTGTTGAGAAGGATTTTCATGATATCAGCTTCGATGCACGGCCTTGCAACATCACAAAAGCTTTTCTGGGATTTATCCAAGATTCCATCTTCCCTTTGAAGTGACAACAAGAGCGACGTTCTATTTCTATCGGAATATAAACTTTATTTTCTTAAGAAACTCACAAATTGTATATATAAATGATAAGTATATTATTTTTATATCCCTATCCTTTCAACTTTACAGAAGGAATATTATTATTAATTACCTTAATCTATAACTTAGAGATATTCAATGTCTCACAAATTTTTGTTTTTACTGACCAAATGTTTTTTTTTTTTTTTTTTTTTTTATAGAGTAGAAACCGTCATTGCCTAGAAGTTTACTTATAGGACTAATTGATACTTAGGTAAATTTATTTGTTTTCAAAGACATCCTAAAGCATCATTACTTCCATACGGAAACCTTTTCAAAGGAAAACCGGGCAAATCACGCTGCTTACTATACAGAAAAGAAGAAGCTTCAATAAATCTTCACCAGCTTTAGAAAATATTACTTGTTTTTTAAGGAAATATCTACAGCTTGTAATCTCACATCTTGTGATACCTTATTGCCCCTGCCTTTTGTTATCTGTGGAGCCGTTAGACTCGCATAAATACTTAAGTCAGGTAGAATCAAATGAACATTTTATTTGAATCCTTAGTTAAGAGCGTTCGTCTATACAGCATATCCAGAATACCTGATCCTATAAGCTAATTTTCGTGTTCTGTTTATATCTATTGCTATCGAGTTTCATAGCCCAAATCAAACTGAAATTGCAGAAAAACCTTTCAGCTTGTATCCTTTGTTTACTTTTCTTCTGTATAACTTTATATTATTTAGCTTTTATATTCCGTTTCATAGTCTTGAATATCACTGTATCTTCAATAAACAAAACTGAAAAAGGGAACACACAACTCTTTGCTCAATATTTGTTTGCAGATTCATTATCTTTGTAAGGTGTGGACCTTATAAGTATACTCGCTTCGTTATATGCCGCCATTGGTTGTCCTTTCCTGGACCAAGCTTAGTTCGGGAAGGTGTAAGTAGCCATTTCCAAACTTCAAACTACGCATCTTCATTATATATTCTAGGAGCCGGAGTTTATTTTTTGGTAATAATAATAATAATAATAATAATAATAATAATAATAATAATAATAATAATAATAATAATAATAATAATAATAATAATAATAATAATAATAATAATAATAACAAGTACACTGTAATGATAATAAAATTTCTTGGGATTATAATAATAATAATAATAATAATAATAATAATAATAATAATAATAATAATAATAATAATAATAATAATTCTAAAGATCATCACGATGATCATTATGATAAATGAATTAGAAATAATAACAACGATAATAATGATATTAATAGTAAATTGGTATATGATAATATTGATATTTGATACTTCTGTAATGACTATTGCGTGAACTAGTGTATTATTGAATTTTAATCATATTCATTTAGAAGAGTGATCACTTGCTTGCCTGGAAATATTTTAATGTGTAATAATATACTTTTAGATATTCTTTTTCTCTTTTATTTTTTACCTTTGAATTGTTACATGATACTACTCTTCTCACTCTCTTCATTGAAACATATGGAGAGCTGGTTGCTGTTATTAATAATTCAGGTTAAGTGATACAATTCAATAAAAGAAGAGTTTTAGTTTTCAAAGTTTTGCTATAGCCTCAGTTTTATAAAATATTAATCATTTTGCCATAGCTGCATATAAATTATAATTTAATCGTGTTTAATTCTTAGAAAATTTCATTAAGTTTTTAATACTGAGTTAGAAAACTGTTAAATAGACTTCATAGTCGGAAAAAAAATAGAATGTGTGTTGTCAGTGTTTCCCTCACATACTTAAGGTGTTAAATTATTACTTGATGGTTGTAGGTGTACATGGACTCTTCCTTAATTCAAATCCAGTATAAGTAATTGATATCAATTTATGAGATTTAGTTAGAACAGTGCTAAACTGCATTTTCCATTCAATGTATTGCAAGTAGTAGAAATAACACCTTAGGCAGCTACTTCACAGATTATCAGGACAAGACAGATAATCAGGCATTCAACTTTTCACAGAAGGACTCTGATAATTCCTTATATTATAGTTCTAGTAACTAGTGCCAGGTGACCAAACATACGGCTAGAAGTGCATCTTCGAGTGAAAAGTGTATTCATTGCTCAAAAATTGGACATAAAGAGGAATATTGTTGGATCAAATATCCCGAAAGCAGCCCAAATCTAAGAACATAAATCACACGTCTCACAACAGGAATGCACTTTACAGAGATGGTGTGGAATTCATCGTTAAAGGAAAGATCTTTATTGAACATAGTTCTGATATCTTATTGGATTCTGGAGCTAATATTTCTACAATAAATGCTAAATTTTGCCCAAAGGATATAGAGACTGGAGGAAAGATGATTGTATCATCTTTGAAAAAAATGAAATTGACCTTGGAACATACCCTGTGGTGAATGCACGAATAGACACTGAAACTTTCAACGGAGTCATCGAGGGTGTATCTGTTAAATATCTCAATCATGATATTATCCTTCCTGTAATTGATCAAGGAAGTGGATGCAAGTTGCTTCTTGACCCTCACGATGGTACTATCATAGTAATACATCCTACAGCTGGTGACAAAACTTCAGTTCCTGCTCAGCCGCAATTGTTTAATTTACCGGCTGAGAGTTTTCATACCCCTTCAGCATCAGCTATACCGGGTGACGTCTCTATTCCTAACCCTATTGCATCAGGTTACGTCTTTATTCTTAACACTTTGGCTTCAGATATAGCTGAAGAGCCAAAAACGATCAAACAAAGTAGAGAACCTGCCCCTCAGTGTAAAAATTCTGACCTATCTAGTTCCTTGCCTAAGGCTATAACTTTCAATTTTATTCAATTTAGTCAAATAATACCATTGAATCCAGAACATTTTCCAATTTACTTGAATGCAAAGAATCCGTGTTTATTTCTCCACAGCTTGAGTTAGTAATGTACAGTGATTTAATATGTAAAGTTTACAATAGTGATTCATTTACATATGCAATTTATATACTGAAAAAAATATAATTTCCTATTTTTGGAAACATTATCATGATAACAGTGGACAGTTAAGTTACTCAACAGTGACAAAAACTATAAGTAGGAACTTCAATCTCCCTAATATGTTTAAAAAAGTTCCAGATTATGTGATTAGATATGATGTATGTCAGTATGACACAACAGGTAGATTCCATAAACATGATCCTTCAGATTTGATTGAATTAAGAGATGTACCATTTACTCATATTTGTATAGACTTTGTTATCCATTTCCAGAATAATTAATCTGGAAACATTTATTTACCCACCAATGTTGATGTTCCAACACGTTTTGCAAATGTAATCACTGTTAAAACTCTAAAGGATGAACAATGTTTTGAGAAGTTAGTGAATTTTCATTTTCATAAACATGGGTCTTCAAAGCAGATAACTACAGATAATGGACGTCAGTTTATGAGTAAGTTGTTCAAGGAATACTGTAAGGAACATGTCGTCCATTTGATTTACACATCCCCTAGATATACTCAATCTAATGGGATTTGAGAAAGGTATAATTAAACCTTTTCAGATATGATTAAACATTCCTGTATAGATAATGCTAAATAAAGGGATGAGTTACTTAATAAGCTCTTGTTCACTTATAATAACACAGTTGGATCAGGTACTAGGTTTTCACCATATGATGTAGCATATAGCTATTGAGTTGAAGATTTGAATTCAATCGTGGACTTACCCATTTTGGATAAAGTAAATGTTGAAGAGTTTGTTGTAAATACAAGGTTAAATAGTGAAGATGACAGACGTCAGGCCAATTCTAATGCAGTTGATTCTCAATTAGCTAGTAAAGCTAAACTTGATCGTCGGTCTAAAGCTACAAAACTTAACAATGGGGATAAAGTTCTCATAAAAAGCTTGCCAAATAAAAAAATCTAAAATCCATCAAGGATATCATGGAGCTTACAATGTTGTTGGAGGTTCCTTTGATAAAAAATACTCAATTGAAATTAATGGTCAAATCAGGTAATATCACATTGATCTCTTGAAATTATATAATGAACATTCCCAAAATATGGGAATGTTCAACCTGATTATAATAATGTACCAGACGAGGATGCTGATGATGACAGTTCTGCATTACATAGTAATATCAATAGTATTAGCTACATGCCCGTATTGTATTCTGCTAAGGGAATAAATACGATGAATCGTTGTGAAAACCCTTACCACGAGCAGATGTAGATAGCCTAATGATGGAATATTCAGATATATTTTCTACCTCCCCCACTACGACTGATATTTTTACTCTATTCAATTGAATGATCCCACCACAGTCAAAAAGAATGCTTACTCCGCATCACTACCATATAATGTTAAATTCAAATCAGAGCTTGACAAAATTATTGTAAATAATCCCATTGAACCCAGAAACTCTGATTATTCCAGTCCTTCAATTTTCGTTCCTATAAAAGACAAGGATAAGATAAGAACAGTCATTGACTATACATCTTCAAATAGTAAGGTATTCAAAGATAGAGAATCTATCAGTAACACCCAGTGAATTTTTGCTCGCATCCCTACATGTAAGTTCTATTCTGTAATTGATTTGAAGAATGGATTTTATAATATATCCCAGTCAAAAGAAAGTCACAAATATGCTGCATTCATCATTGAATTTGGATGATTTCAATTCAAAATTTTATCATTCGGAATATCAAATAGACCAGCTAAAATTTTTAGACTTAAGAGAGTTCATTCTCTTGATTACCATGAAATTTTCATATTTTTAGATGGAATAATCATTGCAACAGAAACTCTTTCCGAGTACCTTAAGTGTAAAGAATATACGTTTATAACGTTTATGTCTTCTAAGCTTCAAATATATCTATAGAAATCTTATTTCTTTACTGAACAAAAAGACTTTTTAAGTCAAATCTGAGTAAAAACTAAATTTCTCCCTAGTCTGAAAAAAAAAATGAAGCCATAATAGATTTTCCTTTACCCTAGTCAAAGAAGAGACTCCAATATTTCCTTGGTTTATGCAATTATTATATAAATTATTGGTGCAATTTTGATGATATAACCTGTCAGTCGTTTGGAACGAGCATTTAATGAAATGCTTCGATAACCTGAAATCAGCCACAAGTAGTGATATAAAATTGTATCACGTTAACCCATCGTTGCCCTACATTGCTCAAACTGATGCATCGTCGTATGCGTTAGGAGCCCTACTAGGTCACAGAATAGAGCCTGATGGCCCTGTTCTACCTATCAATGTATTTCAAAGAAACTGAAGGATACTCAGTCAAGATATAGCACCCTGGAAAAGGAAGTATTATATATCATCTGGGCAATTGAAAGAAAAACTTTTTATTTGTTAGATCAACATTTTGTGATAGAACATGGTCACTGACGTCTCTCTCATATCAATAAATATTCCAAATCAAAAAATTAGTTGAGAAGGTAGGAGATCATATTGAGTAATCAGGACTATGAAATAAATTACATATTGGAAAGAAAAACATAATGTCTGATACATTATCGAGACCCATTTAACGCTCATTTTTTTTTTTACATTGAATATTACTATTTATCTACTGTTCGCTTCCTAAATGGTATTGAAAATTTCTTTGTTTATTGAAATTTGTATAATGCTCAACTCTTATGCATACATTGAACGTTACCACCCATTTCCTGTCAGCTTTTCCAAAAATTATTGTCGAGAATTCATAGTTTTAGTTAAAATTACAGATAATATTACGGAAATGTTAAAGAGAAAAATATTTTTTCTATCATTTGTAAATCTTTATTTTTCGCAATTTAATATCATGGAAACGATTCTTAATGTGAGATTTATTAAATTGAATACTTGTAAAATTTGAACAAAAATATGTTAGAAGTTCGTCCTGCAAGTCAGTAAGGCAGAAGAAATTCCAAAGAGTGTCATTCTTGTAAATTGTTCAATCTTATTTGCAGTCATCGACTGTTTTGACTAATCAGAGTGTATTTGAAATATGCTACTGCCTCCAATCAGTATTTGTAACTTCCCTGTCTGAATGATGTCATAAGTTCAGCATCTTGTGTCTCCGTTGGAAACCCAAAAGGACTACCGTTGTTCCAGTTCAGTATCTGGATAATTGTAAGCTAACCTACTAACTCGGAACCTGAAACAATGGGGGATTGAAACCTATACAGTGATTCGGTCGTACAATTAAATAACATTAAATCGTGATTCACAAGAATTCACCACACGCACCGTAGTTGTGTGCGTGTGTGTGTGCTAGGGTTTTGTCAGGGTAAGGTATATGAAACATTACTTTTCATACAATATACACATGCAATGTAGTTTTTACGTAGAATTGCAGTCCGTTGCATCTGTGGATTATGCCACTAACTTTGTATCAATTCCATCTCTTGAATGTATTTAGTTGTTTAATCCCTTATCGAAATCTAGCTAAAATTAGTTCATGGCTCAAGTCATGAGGCATGAAGTTAAACCCTAACAATAGTCAAAGTATGACTGTATGTAGATCGAGAACAGTGGTTCCTCAACATCGGGATCTTATCATTGATAATGCTTCTCTCACTCTATACAAATCTTTTTAGAATTTTCGGTATATTTTTTCATAGCAGATTCACTTTCAAGAAACCAAATTTGTGTTTTTCTTCCTCAATTGCACAAAAAAAGGCTTATTGCGAAAGCATTTAAGGATTTTTTGTGATCATTCTATTCTGAAGAAGTTTTTCAATTCTTTTATTCTACATTGTTTTGAACAGTGTTTTCCTGTCTGGTCTTCAGCTGCTGGATCTCATCCTAATTTGTAGAACAAAATCTTGTGGACTATTATATTTCTTATCACTGTTCTAGATATCAACCACTGGCCCCATCACTCAGTTAGTGCTTGATGCATGTTGCTCATTACTGTGCCTTTAGCATTTATATCTTGCCAAAAAGTACCGTCCTGTTCGTAATACTACGACTGCAGTTAATTCTGGGAATCAGGCCTTCTTCTTCATAAGAGTCAATACTAATCAGTATTCTGGAAG
>NC_090747.1:31969631-31977131 GCF_036898095.1 Palaemon carinicauda | reverse complement strand
AGTCTCTTATCGACAACAAATGCGGTAACAGAACACCTTTAGTCGCTAACGTAATAGCTTCCACATAGTCTTTTGATTTTTCAATGAAATGTGCAATTTTATTATGGATATGATCTACTTTTGAATTATAATACGTTAATGTTGCCAACAAGTCCTGTATTTCGATAGTCTGACTGATATTACTAGAATGTTCGTTCACCATACTCATAATTTGATTGATTGAAGTCAACTGATTCCTTAGTTCTGATAAAATTAATTCATTTTCATGAGTCAAAAACTCAATTTTCTTATTTTGATTACTAATATTAAGACGATTTGAAATCCCTAAGCCTAAACTTGCAACAGATCCAAAGATGTTTAGTGCAGCAAAAATAAACGGGTTACGTCTTTCAAGGTTAGTGTGTCTTACTGTCCACATCAAAAGGTCACGAGCCAAAGTTTCTGCCCCGTAAGTCTTATTTTGCAATTCTTGGGATAGCATCTCTGCCACTTTTACTGTCGGTGCAAGCAAACTCTCTGTATTAAAAGGAAAGTGTATTCTATGCATTTTATTTAATAAAGCAGCAAACCTTGAAATGGCGCTCTTTAAGCTAGTGACGTCTTTCTCTGGGAGAAAAATTGCTTGCATGTGTACTTCTATAAATATGTTACTTGATGTAATAAAAACGTCTTCTGTTCTCTCTACTATAGTGCCATATTTAAAATCTATACTTTTAGTTTTAGAGCTTTTCCCACACGAGAAAAATGTCTGAGCGAACACTATCACTCCTAACAATAAAACTTCATCTTGGAAACCTGTAATGATAAAAAATATATGTAATTACTCCTGTATTAAAAAGAAAAAAATTATCATATAAGTTTCATAGATAAAAAAATAAAAAAAAACTACCTCACTTCCTTTTCTCTTATTTAAATTTCTTATGTGAGCCAATGGTACAATTCTCTCATCAGTGGGTTAGGATACGTTTTGAACTCTAAATCTATTGGCCATTAATGTTTCCAAAATGCTAAATAGGCCTTCAAACTTAGGTGTTAGTTTATAATTGAGTCCTTCGCTATTTCATCATGATTCCTTTTCAATATGATTTGTGATTCTTCTAAATTTTTTTAGAAGGATATCAAAACGACGTTTGCTTGCATTTATACATTCTTTTAAAGGATTTGATAAATTAGTTGTAGGCGTTAATACATGGAAAGGCGTTCTAACTGGGGTACCATGCAATGCCTCGTGCGGTGACATTTTAATTGAAATATGATATGAGTGATTCAGAGTACTTAGTACCGCAGGTATTGCAATATCACAGTTGGGGTCTGATGCCCCTAGTGTTGATCTTGATAGGTTTAAATCCTTCCTATTCGCTCTTTCCACTAGCCCATTCGACTCTGGGTGATAGATCATGGTATTTATTTTCTTTATGCTAAGGAATTCACACAATGAAGTAAGAAAGTGATTATTAAATTTTCCACCTGAGTCTGAGATTATCATGTGTGGAATTCCATGTTTACAAATGTAACACTCGTAAAACTTCCTAGCGCATTTAATCACACTTTTAGTTTTAAGCGCTATCAGTTCTCTATATCGAGTCAAAGCATCTACAATTACTAAGAGGTGCTTATTTCCTCTGTCTGACTCGTAAAATCCTGTTAATTAATCTAAATGTATTCTTTCAAAGGGTTGATTGGGCACTTGATAAGCCCCTAGGCTGACAGGTGTTTTCATGTGCCCTTTGTTTTCCTGATAAGTGCGACAATTAGCTATGTGTTTTTTATATCTGTAAGCATCGTATGCCAATAAAACAATGATTTGGCTTTCTGTGACATTATGGAGACCCCGGGTGTCCATGCAATGGATTTGCATGCAACCAATTTAGGACAGTGGATATAAGTGCGATTGGTACTACTACCTAGTCGTTAGTCACATGTGGTGTATTGCAGGTTTTCCTTGTCATGGAACTACACAGAATATTGTCTTTGATTATATAATTATACTGTGTATACTTTATATATTCCTTTTCCTTACGATTTCCTTCCAAAGCATTTATAATTTTTTTTCTAATTTCTGATCTTTTCTTTACTCAGTCTGTAATAATTCAGTGCTCCAGCCCAGATCTTCTTGTTCGGATATAGTTTTAACAATAGGCATGGATGTTGATATATCTAATAATTCAGCTAATGGCTCCGTACAAGATGACACGGGGTTGCGTGATAATGCACCAGCAATGATATTTGCTTCCCCTGGTAAATACCCGATTCTCGAGCCAAAGTCTTGAATGATCAAATGCCACCAAGTTCGTTTGGGGCTGTGACTAAAGCCTTTAAAGAAGTCGGTTAGGGGTTTATGATCAGTAGGAACCTTGACGGGACATCCATATATTATGAACTTAAAATGCACTAGTGAATTAACAATAGCTAGTCCTTCCTTGTCTATTACTGCATACTTACTTTCGGAAGTTCATAGTTTTCGAGAATAAAAAGCTATTGGGAAAAATTGTTTTTCATATTGCTGAAGCAATACCCCTCCTACTCCTAAGTCTGAGGCGTCTGTTTCAATGAAGAATTCCTTACCGAAGTCAGGAAATTTTAAGAGAGGAGA
Organism: Palaemon carinicauda; assembly: GCF_036898095.1. NCBI lineage: Eukaryota > Metazoa > Arthropoda > Malacostraca > Decapoda > Palaemonidae > Palaemon > Palaemon carinicauda. The sequence continues at coordinate 31,974,538 of NC_090747.1, read as the reverse complement.
ACTACACAGTTCATCTTTTAAGGTATTAAACGCCTGTTGATGCTACTCAGACCATATAAAATCTACGCCCTTCTTTGTAAGATCAGTTAGGGGTGCGGCTGTTATTGAATAATTGCGTATAAAATGCCTGAAGTATCCACTACACCCCAGAAATTGCTGTATTTCCTAGCAGGTCTCCAAACACTATGTTAATCATTCTTGTAAATGTTATGGGAGCACAACGTAAACCAAAAGGCATACGTAAAAATTCATAATGTCCCCTGGCTCTGCTGAAGGCTGTGTATGGGATACTATTTGCTTCTAATGATATCTGGTGAAAGTCTTTAAGTAAGTCCAAACTGGTAAAATATTTATTCTGACCTAACAAAGATAGAATATCGTCAGTACATGGCACTGGGAATCGATCAGGGATCGTCTCCTCATTCAAGCGATGGAAATCCACGCGGATACGCCATGTTCGATCTTTTTTCGGTACAATTATTAATGAAAAATTATAAGGGCTGTTCGATTTCCTAATGACTCCTTCTTCTAGCATTTTACCTACTTCATCATTTATCTCATTCTGGAATTTCATAGGGAGTCTGTACGAGGGTACATAGATAATTTTCTGCTTGTCCTTTAACCTTATTTGATGTTCGATAACATCTGTTTTTCCTATGGATCCATTCGTAGTGGAAAAAACATCATGATATTCAGTTAAAAGTCCAAAATATTTTTGCTGAATTTCTTCTTCTTGAATGTCTTTATTGATTTTATTTTTAATAGATTGCAAAAGGGATTCATCCCCAACTGATTGAGCGCGATTGATTTCAGCGACGGTAAGAATATGATGTTTATAAACTTCTACATCCAAGATATGTTGATTTTTGTGAATTATTAAAGTGGTATTTAAATGATTACAGACTTCATTATTACATTGTTATTGTGAGCTTACTGTATAAATAGCTTGTGTGACGGACAATCCGTTAGTTTTCAAAATGTCGGAAAGGATTAATATTTCAGATCCCGATAACGTTTTCTTTACTTGCACTATTAAATTCGAAGGTACGTTCGGCTCGATAGATTGCGTGCAAGATGACATTACGGGTGAACAAGAATTCTGTTGGGTCGCGTATATTATTTCTTTATTAATGAGACAAGTTATTGGTTCTTCAACGTATGTTACTGTTTTATTTGTCATCTCCATTTTATCCTAAACTGATTTTAAGGTATTAGAAGACTTATAGAATTTTCCTTTGATATACACGCCGTGCTTGGCTGGGGCTAAGATAATGTTTTGATTACCCATAGACGGGTATCCTATAATTACAGCTGGATACAAATCCATATTTTGTACAACAACAAAGGTATCGGCAAACGTGCGCTTACCGACCTTGTACCGAACATGAATTATGCCTATTACATTTAATTCATTATTTCCTATACCCGAGAGCCTTACTCCGGACTTCTCTATAGGGAAGTTCGAAAACAACAAATGATATGTCCTCAAATCCATGATATTATGTGGACTACCAAAGTCAAAAAATGATGTAAATGACCTGTGTTCTAAATTTACAGCATATAATGTTGGTGGTAACTCATTTTGGCTTATTATTGTGTGAATTTGTTGCAAATCTACGGGAGCATGCACTGATTTATTTGATTCGGTCGTGTGTTTCATAGGAAAATCTATTGCCTCACAATGATCTGATAAAACATTAAATGGATTATTCAACACTTCTGAAGTTGATTTGAATGACCCAACATCACTCTCTTCCCCACTGGAGTTAAATATGTGGTATTTGCTTTGCTTTGCACATTCTGAAAATTAGTCTGACCTTGCGAGTTTTGGCTAGACGGCCTAGGATCAGAGTTATTTGAAGAACTGTTTGTTTTTTATTCTGAACTACATTGACGTTTGGCTGTTTCTTCTTATTGAACTGAGGATTTTTCTTTTTATTTCCATAGGGAACTGACTGTGCAATTGAATGTGTATTTCTAGGATTCTGTTGTGTCTTACGCGAGTAGCACTGACTATTTGAATGAGTTGAACTAGTATGTAACGAACAGAATCTCGTTCTGCAGTCTGCAATCAAGTGACCTTGATGTTTGTAATTATAACACATCATTCCTGCAACTTGACTATTATTAACTACGTTTACTTGTTGTGGCTTAGTTTAATTTTTTTGCAAAAACTTGTGTAAACAAGGGATCAAGATCAGTACACTTAGACATGTGTTTCTTTATCTGTTTATACGCATCCAATTCTGTACTAGCTGGCGTTAACTTTTTATCAAAACACCGCACTAAAGCTTTTGGCAACATAAGTGTCATGCAAGTTAAATACATTAATCGTAAGAAATCTTTCACGGAGATGTTATCTCTAGTAACCCAAGTGGAATTATCTAAAATATCTTGATACTCGTTTAGCCAATCGGCAATGAGAGCTGCTCTCTCTATAACATTAAGCCGAGTCATAGTGGCTTGATTAAGTGTATTTCTTAATGTTAAAACTACATCTAAGGCTTCCTAACCGCCATAGACCGCACGTAGCCTAACTTTGAAATCGTCCCATGTAACTGCCTCTTGAAATGAAACTCCCCTCATGTTCGCACTCGCATCTCCTTTAGTAAAGTCTATAAAGCTTTTAGCTTCTTGTAATTGTACAAATGGGTCTATAATTTGTTTAACATTTAAATGGGCGTCATACGGAAGAAATCCACGACTCAACATTCTGAGGTAAGAACCCATTAACTCGACCTTGAAAAGGAAGGATTGCTGATCGCGCATTTACTAACGTAACAATGGGAGAGGCGATGGGGTTACTCGGGCCGGGGATGGGGTTACTTGGACTCACAGAAGGTGTCATGTTTACTTTAACTTGTTTTTTGTCTCTTAGATTTCTTGCAATCCTATCAAAATCTCTATATGAATACAGACGTCCTCTGCGTAAACGCATAAACACTATTCAATTAAGATTATAACATAATCCCCAATACAATGATACTAATATAAAGATATTTTCCGAGAACTTCTGAAAGAAAACGGAATTAGCAGCGAGAGAAAAAAAATTCTAGATGAAAATTCGAAGTTGAATACAGTTTCCTTTAATGAAAGAAAAGATGAAGATTAGCAAACAACTCACCCCAGCATTAATGGACGATCGACTCGTGATAAGAACAGTTCACTGTCTAAAACGGAAATGAGTAAAGAAATGTACTTAGCTTGAGTTTATATGGGCGAAGCATGATGTCGTCATTTCCTCTCTCTCTCACTGGTTTGCGAGAGTTTTGCTGTTTGGGTGAATGTTTTCGGTCCGATTTCCCGTTGTAATGTTGAATGTGTTGCTTCCTGGATATGATTCTCGAATGTTTAATAAACGTTGAATGTCAGTCCCTCGTTTTCTTAAGATTTTGATTGAAGATCCAGTTCCTCAGTTTGTATAACAATTATAGTTGATATTCAAAGTATTCATTTCTTCGGTGGACATACATACTTTGTCAAAATTGTAGATTCATTACTGTTGATTCTCTTGTTACTAAAGTTGATTTAAACGCTGCCACCAATTGTTGGTTTGGTACTGTTATAACCACACATTATTGTTCCAGTCAAATGTCTCTTCAATGTGTTATGTGTTTTAGACTTTGTAGGTTGGTTCTTCTGAATAAGTCTAAGTAAGTTAACTTTAAAACAGTTTATTAACATCTCCATCACAGGAGTATAGATGGTTTGGTCGGATGACCATTCCGTATGACAGGTTGATCAGAACTAACTAAGATATCCATATTGATGATAACGTATAGTTAGTTATCTCAGCATTTAATGATATATGTAAACACAACATTAAAACCGGAAGGCACCTGCATCCGGTTGAGACACAACTCTTCTCATGGTTTGTTTTGTGTTTATTCTTCATGGAAAATGATACATTGCAAATGGTATGCTTGGTCTTGACTTTCGCATCCTGCTTATGACTGATTTATCGTTCTCACACTCCTCCAAACTTCTACATTGATCTCTTGGGTCATGGATTTAATCATGTAATTTTACATACATTATATATATATATATATATATATATATATATATATATATATATATATATATATATATATATATATATATATATATGTATGTATGTGTGTGTGTCTTTTTGTGTGTGTGTACGTGCGTGTGTGTGTTATTTTAAGAAAACTGATGTTATCAAATCTTCAATAATAAAAATAAAATGTCTTAATGCAAAAGGGTGGATGTTTTAATTTTTTTTTCTATACCAAACAAATTTGTCGTAACTAGTTGATATATGTAGGCTAAAGATTATACGTTTTTCAGAATTTCTTCAAAAAAAAGGTTACCTAAAAATTTTCTCTCTATTATAAAATAGATTTTATATATAATCTTACATATTTCAAATAGATTACTAAATGAAAAATAGTCGTAGTATATACTATAGGTTCCCTCGTTTGTTTACAAGTTTAACTTTGTAAAGTTCATTTAACGTTTTTAAATGTATATTAAATATAACAATAATAATTTTTTTAGCAATGATATTAGTGGTGACAATATTATTTATTATCAGCGATTATATTACGCCTTACTTATTATCAAACTATTTAATGAACCTTTCACGACCTAAATCAGCCTCCCACCAAGAGGATTATACCGTAACTTAGGTGAATAAGAATATATAAGTGTACTATCTGAAAATTGTTTTAATTATGTCAAAGGGAGTGCTCATTAATACTTTTAACATTTCATATCACGTAATGAAAATTCGTTCACCTTTATACACACACACACACACACACACACACACACACACACACATATATATATATATATATATATATATATATATATATATATATATATATATATATATATATATATATATATATATATATATATATTGAGGTAGGTCGTTGCTC
>NC_090747.1:31935264-31937764 GCF_036898095.1 Palaemon carinicauda | reverse complement strand
CCTCCTACTCAACACCTGACCCAGGTAGTTGGTAAGGGAGTATCATTGTTTTCTAAATCTCTATATGTATGTTCCTACGTTTGCTTTCCCTATAAATTGTGAAGAAGCCTCTCTCAATGAATCAGTCCTCTGAGGAAATATCACGAAACTAGTCAGGACTTTATTGTATATTTCGTATTTTCATTTTCCCTGTGGTTCTTCTGCATATATATATATATATATATATATATATATATATATATATATATATATATATATATATATATATATATATATATATATATATATTTGTGTATATATAATAGATATATATATATATATATATATATATATATATATATATATATATATATATATATATATATATATATATATATATATTATATATCAAACCACTTATTTCAATGCAGACCTAAAGTCGAGATGCCCACTGCCATCAAAGTTATTAGTTTTTTATTATAAGATATTCATCACATCCAGTATAATGTGGATATAAACTTCATTTGATACAGTAGACGAAGAGGGAACAGGAAAGGTCAAACCATAGTCATAATGTCCTTTTATGTATAAAATTAATAAATATCTTGGATATTCCTTGTATCATATAGGAGGGACGAGATCTGTTTCCTTCTCCTGAACTAAGGTTGAAATTATTATACTAGGTTATTTACATTAATGCAACCTACAAGATGATTCTAAAATTAAATATGAAAATACCTAAATGATAATTTTCTTGTTTTCATATACTTTTTCATGATCATTAAATTCAAGTTCCAAAGAAATGCCATTAATGTGATAAGTTAGTTATGTATTTCATATGTGAAATGTTTGAGATATTTCATTATATTTGTTATGAATATTCTTTTGAATCGCATGAGCGATAGTGATATTTTATCATTTCAAGACTCTTTTACGTGTAGTAGTTCATTAATAGGTGGAGGAATTATACGTAAGATTATAACCAGAAGATTATTTTAAAAGAGTAATTTGTTCACATATTATGTTGACAATTGTACCACTTTCAATCTATTAAAAAAAAATATTCTTCCAAAAGTTTCCTCAAAAATAAGAAGAGATTAAGAATAGAATCATTAGGCCACTTTTTAAGGGATTTCGATCTTAGACTTTTAGTGCAATGAAATGAGAGAGAGAGAGAGAGAGAGAGAGAGAGAGAGAGAGAGAGAGAGAGAGAGAGAGAGAGAGAGAGAGAGAGAGAGAGAGAGAGAGAGATAAACTGGCCCCCAAGGACAAAGTAATGAAGCCTAGAAAGCAACAGTCTTCATGGTTATCCGTTTTCAATAACCAGATGTCCAGTATTTGGATTGAAATTTGTGCACTGTCCGATATTGGCTTTTGAAGACTTCACTGGGCAAGAAGCTGTAAATGGGATAAGGTGAATAGAGAAAAGAACTAGAAACCACTAAAGAGAAATAATTTTCAAGAATCTTTATCAACTTGTTGAATGAGTTTTGTCATTTATTGGCTATATATATATATATATATATATATATATATATATATATATATATATATATATATATATATATATATATATATATATATATATATATATATATATATATATATAACTGTATAACCGGAAAATGTTCACGAGTTGTTAGAAAAGCATATGTTTGTGGTCTTTCTATGCCAGTCTATACCGTATCAACAGATCTCCTTAGCTCGTCAATTCATCGTCTTCTCCTCCTTCCCCTATATCCTTTAGTATCCTTATGGACCGATTCTGTTATTCTTCTTTTGAATGTATTATCTGTCATTCTCATCATATGTTCTGCCTATGTTCATCATTTTTTTCATTTTTTTTTTTTTACATTAAATAATTCATTTACATAAAAGTGAAATTTTAGTTTTCATGATCTCATTTTGTTTACCAAAAGTTTCCTTTCCATGTTTATTGGTATTTTAATTTCGGCTTCATGTCGACAAACAGATTTAGTTGATTTGAGAATAAAGCCCACGGAAGAATATTGGGAGTTAAATGGTAGGACAAGATTATAAATTAAACTATAAGAGAGGCTTCACGAGTCCCCTCTCTGGATGAGATCATGATGAAGGGTGGATGGAAAACTTTTTTATCATATTCTTCGCACTCCTCAAGAGATATTGTTTCACCAAACATTTAATTGGACATCTGAAGCCACTAGAAGAGTTGAAAGACCCAGGTTCATATTGTTGATGATTATTAAGCTTGAAGTAAGAGATGATGAATGGAGAAGTATTGATTTAAATGCTTAATAGAGATGACTGACAAAATCTAAGTAGGCCCTTGTGTTAATAGGCGTAGGAGAAGGTGATGATGATGATCGGATCAGCCAAAACCATTATATTTTGTTTCTTTGTATTTTAATTAAAAAAAAATATCTTAGTTTTACTCGTGTTCCATCTTAGTCATAGATTTTTCCTTTTCGTAATGAAGTCTTCTAATATATTTAGCAATTCATACCATGACTAACTAAAAAGCATTGTCATCTACATATAT
>NC_090747.1:31910264-31930264 GCF_036898095.1 Palaemon carinicauda | reverse complement strand
TAATTAACCCCCTCCTGGTCTCATCATCTAAAACGTGGTTCAAACAGTAAGGCTATTGTCTATTATGGCTACCAAATTTAATATAGCCTCTATTTATATTATTAGAATGGCTCACTAGGCCACAATGATTAAAAAAGTACCCTGGTTTAACATTACAATATTTTTCATAACATCTGAAAGACAAATGTTTTTTTTTTTTTTTTTTTTTTTTTTTTTTTTTTTTAAATTTGCGATGTGAGCCCTTAAGATTAATTGTTATTTTCGAGAGAAAGATCTTTATTATGTAACTGAAATATCTTTCCTTCATAGTCATCAGGGTTTTTCTGAGATTTCCTAACAATGTTTAACTTTTGCTAATAAAATATTTTGCTTGTTTACCGTTCTTGAATTGATGGCTATTTTTGGAGGGTGACTGTCAGTTACACTATATATTCACGAACGATATCTTGGTAGATAAGGTACTAATATGATTATCTAATAAATGTAATAAAGTGAACACATAAGCGATTAATTATGTTGACTTTTTAAAACATTAATTTCACTAAGCAGCCATTAATTAGGATAGGAATTGCATTTTATAATAAGAAATTTGTACCCAAAGGAAATAGGAAAGAATAAAACTTTCATAAGTTTCCATTCAATATCTCACGGATAAAAGTTTCTGATTATTTTAAAAGATATTATCTTATTTTAGTTAAACATATTCACAAAAAGAAGAAAAAAGACTAGCAGAGAGATAAAGCATCTTAGATTTCCAATTCCCCAAGATGAAACACGGCGTTGCACCCCAATTATCAAAAAATCAACAAGACGTAAGATAGACAAATGGTTCATTTTATCAGGTAAATTACTTCATCTTTTAGAAAACCTTATCAGCTTTTACCATGTCAAAAGTATATATATATATATATATATATATATATATATATATATATATATATATATATATATATATATATATATATATATATATATATACATACATATCTCCCACGAATGGCATTTAATACCGAACTCTATCTTGGGAATATATTTCCACTTGGAATTCATTTTATGGTAACAGCTTCTGGCCGGGTTGAGATTCGAACCCCCACCTGTTCGGTTGGAAACCATGCCTGCGGGGACCATACCGACTGAGCTATCAAGAGAGATAAAAGTTTATGACAAGTCCTCGTACATATTCCTGTCGAATTCAGGAATCTGTTCATACACTTGAAATAAACCCATCTCCACCATGATAGCTGAATCGTAAGTTTGCAACATGTGGTTATTATAAATAAATATATATCACAAGCACACGTGATTTCAATCAATGTAAATATCACCCACGAATGGCATTTAATACCGAATTCTATGTTGGGAATATATATCAACTTGGAATTCATTTTATGGTAACAGCTTCTGGCCGGGTGAAGATTCGAACCCCCACCTGTTTGGCTGGAAACCATACCTGCAGGGACCATGCCGACTGAGCTATCAAGAGAGATAAAAGTTTATGACAAGTCCTCGTACATTGATTGAAATCACGTGTGCTTGTGATATATATTCATTTATAATAACCACGTGTTGCAAACCTACAATTCAGCTATCATGGTGGAGATGGGTTTATTTCAAGTGTATGAACAGATTCCTGAATTCGACAGGAATATGTACAAGGACTTGTCAAAAAACTTATAAAAAAACTGTCTTTATCTATACCTTTTATTTTTTGCATATAAAACTTTTAAATGGAAAAGTACATTATACATAGACTAGCATTAAATTAAATAAAGCCACATTACAATTTAATGTTTTTTGTTTGGATATAAATATATAATTTCTATTCTATATTAGGAAATAACTCTCTCTCTCTCTCTCTCTCTCTCTCTCTCTCTCTCTCTCTCTCTCTCTCTCTCTCTCTCTCTCTCTCTCCTTAATATGTCTTGTAACATATTCCTTTGTATATCCCAAGTGACCATTGCAAATATGGTAAAAATAAAAAAAAGTTAGAAAAAAAACTTTTTTTAACTAAAGGAAAAATCAAGAAACTGAATTCCCGAGATGTTTTTTCCGCTAAACCAGAATCCTGCAGATCTGAAATGACCTCCCATCATCTTCTCCAATATTGGCACTCGCATTTGCAGCATTTCTTTTAAAGGTGATGCATCGTCATATCTAATCTTGCCTTTGGGAACAACACCCCCGCCCCTCTCTCTCTCTCTCTCTCTCTCTCTCTCTCTCTCTCTCTCTCTCTCTCTCTCTCTCTCTCTCTCTCTCTCTCTCTCTCTCTTTTCTTTGTAATACTTATTACCTTGTGTTGCTGTTTGTTCTATATACCGATAGTTATATCTATGTTGGTGTTTGTAATGAACTTCTTCAAGTTTGGGAATAAATATTGAATGGACGTTATTTGAAGGATAAGTGTATCTCCTTAACCAGTATATGAATATAAACAGACCAACATAAGGCACATTATCTGAGTTAAACAGTTTTGATGTCGCATCATTTATCTCATAATGACTTTCCATATTTCTTTTGTAATTCATCAGGTCACTGGAATCCATTATCAATCAATGCTAACATAGAACTTCTCTGTATATATATGTTTTGCACCTTGTGGGTTATCCATGTTTGTTTTACGAGTAACCCTTTACCCAAAATGTTTTAGTTATCCTGTTGGGGGAGTTTTGTAAATTATCATACTTAATCTTCCTATTTCTAACCATTTCCTGAAATCCCAAAATCTACCATCTTCGATATATATATATATATATATATATATATATATATATATATATATATATATATATATATATATATATATATATATATATATATATATATATATATATATATATATATATATATATATATATATATATATATATATATATATATATATATATATATATATATATAATATATATATATATATATATATATATATATATATATATATATATATATATATATATATATATATATATATATATATATATATATATATATATATATATATATATATATATATATATATATATATATTTATAAAACGGATTTTGAGCGAAGCAAAAAATCTACTTTTGAGTGCGGTAGCAATGTCGTCCTGGTGTAAGTTCCTATTAGGTAGCTTTCTAGGGTATATTTGACTACAGTGATATTCCTAGATAATTTTACCTTAATGTATCCAGAATTCTAACTCCTGGAGCGAATATCCCTATATAATCTCACAGGGATATCGCATAATATCAGAGGACGTATTCTTGACACGATACATATCTATCTTCGCCCCAAACAGTAGTAACGCTTCGAGGGGGAATAGTGACAAGAATCTGAAACCAGAAAGAAAAGAGAGCCGCTCTTAAGGCATCTCTCCTATTCCGTTTCCAGTGTGTATCTGATGAAGGCGGTAGCGCCCTATTTATTCCTTGTAGCGATATACGAGGTGTTACAGATACTGTACCATAGGGAAGGGACAACAGGCCCTTTTATAATAAAAGGAAGGGTGGGCCCATCAGGACAACATGGCTACCTCACCCAAAAATAGATTTTTTGCTTTGCTCAAAATCCGTGGATTCTCAATCAGTGCCGTACTCTCAAGAAAGTATTATCCTGGTCTTTCTAGACATAGAGACCTATGAAGTTACCGTCATACATCATTATCATCTAAGCATGAACTATGTTAGTGCTCCCTGCCCCCTACAGGGGATAGTCGTACTAGACTCTGGAAAAAGTCTCGAGGAGTACATGAAAATTCCTGGATGACAAAATGACAAGCCTGTATAGTAGACTCGCCCTATACAATATAAAGTAAAGTTTGTATAAGAGTCACCAATGTCCTAATGAATGTGTGACACCTTCACCAATGTGACTACTCTTATAAACTATTGGATAATGGTTGTATCCGCATAGAAACAAATTTTGCCTCTTTGCCACCAACCCGTTAGAGTACCACGTCAATCCTTCCAAGGAAGGGTTAGAGTGAGTGGACTTTTGCTTGAATCAGGGAATAGTCTCGAAAGACATACCATGAGAAAAATATCCATATTTTAATGTTAATGCTCAGTACATTTCTAATAAAATGAGTGTGGGTGAAAAAGACGCAGGGTTCACTATGAACTAGTTTATTAAAATTTAATAAACGAACATATCAGATCACATTTATAAAATTTATAAAATGTGGATGATATGCGTAAAAGCATAAAGAAAAACAGTAGACAGAAAATATTGTTTCATCTACTAGGAATCAGATTTGCCACTTCAATAGAGTTATTAATAATAATGATATAGTCTGTATACTGTTTACATACACTAGCGTAAAAAACCCTTGGCACAAGTGTCCGTATTATGCTATAGGTTACCGACGTCAATGGAACAGTTCATAAGGACACTTTCGTGGCCTATCGCTCAGCGTGTAGTAATGTACAGTTAATTGATCGTCCCAAATTGATTACACTGTTCCTCGAAGACTTAAAACAGAAGGTTAAAGAATTCTACCTGCTGTTACCACAGATCTCATAAGTTGTTCCACTTGCTTCGCATAGTGCATAAAGAACGCCTTGGATGACTACCAGCTGGTATGCAAACTAGGATGTTCAAAGTCCATATAATTAAAGAAATTTTATTGAAGGGGCCACTTTCCTCGGATCATGACTAACGGGTGTACTGTCTGGTTCCGTTTTGCGAATAACATAGGTAAATTTCGCCCTAAGTTATAGATAACTTTGAGCCCAGGGTTTCTCTTCTGAACAGCTTGCCTCCCAAAAAGTCTGAAGTTCTATGAATATAGACCTTTAGGTAATCCACTGGACATAGAGATGCATCTTCCTTCTGAGGGCAGATTCTCTAGGGACCCCACCTGTTGGTGGGTAGCTTGTTCCTGGTAAGAAACGTTGGGTCTGGAAATAGATTCAGTTCTCCCTCCAAGAACTGGACGTGGCCTTCCTCTCTCTAGAGAGAGCCTCAATTTCACTAACTCTGGCCCCCAAAGCGAGTATAAACAGAAATATAACTTAGATTCAAAACCTTCTAAGCACATTCCTGATTGTTCATTATTTATACACAATGAGGAATCATATCTAATGACCATGCAAAGGGTCTTTGGCTATTTCTTCCCTGAAGCCTCATAATGTCTTCTGGTTTCCTCAAAAAGTCAAAACTGACTTTTGAACACCAAATCTTTTCCTCATCGTTAAGGAGAAAAAATCATGAGATGTAGGTTCCGTGTTTTCTGTGATGGAGCGAAGACAGTCGACTTCTGTACTCGCTGAGACAGGGATGGATCCGGTAGCAGTACGAGTTTTAGTCGTAGTTCCAATGCCAGAGGAAACCACACGCTATTTGGCCACTTGTGGGCCACTATTGCTGCTTTCCCTTTGAAGGATCTCAGCTTACCGAGGACCTTTAAAAGGAGGTTGTGCGGAGGGAAAAGATACATACTTGATCATCTGTTCCAGTCCAGGGACATAGCATCCACTGCCTCCGCTAACGGATCCTCGTAAGGGGACACGTAACGATCTATTTTCTTGTTGTCTTTCGTCGCAAAGAGGTCTATCTGCAGGTCTGGGACTTGACTCGAGATGAAGGAGAACGATCCTGCGTCAAGGGACCATTCTGACTCAATAGGTGTAAACCTGGATAAAGCGAGCGCTGTCACATTGCAGAACCCTTGAATGTGAACTGCTGACTAGTGCCATTTCTTCCTTTTCGCCAAACGGAATATGGCCAATATTACTTGGTTGATTTGAGGTGACCTCGACTCTTGTCAATTCAGGCATATCACTACCACCTCCCTGTCTAGAACCAGTCATATGTGGGTAGAGTGGCGAGCAGAAACTTTCTTCAGTGTCAGAAGTACTGCCATGGCTTCTACAAATTTGATGTGAAATGACTTGAAAAGATTGGTCCAAGCTGCTTGGACTTTCATCTGATGAGAGTGGCCTCCCCAACCTTCCTTTGAAGCATCTGTGTGGATAGTTACTGACAGGGGAGGAGGTTGAAGAAGTATTGATTTTTTCAATTGCTTGGCATTGAACCACGGCTTGAGAAGCGTTTGCATTCGAGTCGGTAGTGGTCTTATTAGATCTCTTTGTGTGTTTGATGCGTATTTTCTCCAGACTCCTGTTGCATCCTTAAGCTGTGCTCTTGGCACTGGATCTGTTATTGAAGCAAACAGTAAAGAGCCCAGCACTCTCTCCTCTTCGCGTCTTGATATCCATTTAGATTTCAGTAGTCTCTTGACAGATCCTGCTATTTCTTTCCTCTTCTTACTAGGAATGGAAAGCCGATGTGACTCCAAATTCCAGTGGATTCCCAACCACTGAAATTTTTGAGCTGGAGAAAGTCGAGACTTTTTTATGTTGATCTTGAATCCCAGACATTCTAGCAACTCAATCACTATCTTAGAAGCTTGCATGCATTCTGTCATGGATGCTGCCCACACCAGCCAGTCATCCAAGTAGGCTACTACATGGACCCCCTTTAGGCGTAATTGATGGACTGCTGCGTTTGCGAGCTTCGTGAAAACCCTTGGGGCTATGTTTAGCCCGAAAGGCATGGCTCTGAAGGCGTAAAGTTTTCTATGTAACCTGAAGTCTAGGTAGGAGGAGAGGTGACGGTTAATTAGAACGTGCCAATAAGCGTCAGACAAGTCAGACAGTATATGCCATTCTGGGCAGTAGGGTCCTTATGTGCTGAAGCGTGAGCATTCTGAACTTGTAGTTCACTATGAACTTGTTGAGTGGCGACAAGTTAAGAATGATTCTGAGTTTTTCTGAATCCTTCTTTGGAATACAAAAAAGCCTTCCTTGGAATTTTATGGACTTAACTTTCCGGTTTACACTTTTGTCTAAGAGTTCTCGGACATATTCTTCCAGAACGGGGGATGAGTGTTGGAAGAATTGAGGAAAGTGAGGTGGAGGACTGCTCCAGCTCCAACCTAGTCCATTTTTAATTAGGCTGTGGGCCCAGGGATCGAAGGTCCAGCGATCCCTAAATAGCTGCATTCTCCCTCCTACTAGAAGTATCTTACTTCTGCTGTTGTAGACCTGAGGCCTTGCCTCCTTGACCGTGTCCTCCCCTGTATCCCCTTCCTCTTGAAGGGCGTCTAGAAGAACTTCTGGTTGTTCTTCTAGCCCTCGAACGAAAGGAAAAAGTCTGACTTTCGAAGGCTGGGTTAAAAACTGGCGACTGTGTCGCCACATGTTGAGGTACCAGCTGGTACATGGTTGTAGGTTATGCCACAATCTGAGGCACCGCAGTCACAGGAAGTTGTTGTTGTTGCTGTCGGTAGGGTTTAGCCGGCCGAGAGGAGGGCCTAGGACATTTTGTCTTCCTCTTGGGTTGGGGACCCTCATCCGGAGAAGATTTTCTCTTGAGATCTAAGCCCCACTTTTTGAGAAGGTTCCTATTCTCCGTGGCGGCCTTGTCTACTACCTCTTTAACCACTTCATTGGGAAAGATGTCTTTACCCCAAATACGAGAGGAGATCAGTTTCCTCGGTTCGTGCCTCACCGCAGCCGAGGCGAACACGAACTCTCTGCAGGTTCTCCTAGCTTTAATAAAGCTATAGAGATCCTTCGTAAGTGTGGCCAGATGTGTTTTGGCCACAACCATGAACATGTCCTGGTTCTTGGGGTCACTTGCCATCATTTCTAGTGTCGTTTGAAACGACATCGATGCCGCAAGTCTTTCCTTTGTGTCTTGCTCTCTACGCAAAAGAACCTCCGACAGTTTTGGAAGTGCCTCACCGAACTGGCGTTCAGAAATAACAGCTTCCAGCTTCCCGACTGAGAAGGTAAGGTGTACGTCCCTCCAGTCTTCTTGGTCCAAGGGCAAGGTCAGAGATAACGGCTTGCACTCCTCCAAGGAGGGGTCATGGTTTCCCTGCCTCCACCGCCTTTAAGGCAGCCTTATATCCCTTTTCCAAGAAGGGAAAGGCTCTGTTAGGAGAGGCCACAAAGGAGGGAAGCTTCTCACTCAAGGCCGGCACCTTTGAGTTAGTGAAGCCCCTCTCTTTCATCGAGCTCGTTAGTAACATCTGAGCTTTACTATGGTCAAAAACTATGACCTCCTTCAGCTCCGTCTCCTCCTTTGAGGCTGGCTCCTTCCTAAGACGGACATAGCAGTCCGGATAAGAATCTTTGTTGGGCCAAAATTCCACTTCTTTCAGGGGAATTGCTCCCAACTTTTCTGAGATCACAATCTTCCCGGTTGTCATTGGCATGTGTTCAGCATACCTCCAAGGATTGGTATCCAAGCACAAAGGAAGATCCTTCACGCTGAGCCGCTTCTGGGGCCCACGTGATGCTGCAAGTCTACGTATCTACAGTTTCATTGCAGCATCCTTCTCATCATTCTTCCTTTGAATTTGTTGTATCATCTCAACAATGGGAGAAAGAGTCCTTCCCAGTTCATCTGGGATAGCAGACGATGTAGACGGAATAGGTTCTGGGTCCGGAACCAATGTAACCGTCACTACGTCGATTTTTTCCTTTTCTACTTGAGGAGCCTGGAACAGTTTCGCCTCCAGACCTTCTCCTAGAAGGTCCTTCTCAGTAGAATCCGACACCTCCGACATGCTATCGTCCAATTGGATGTCTTGAAGGGAGGCTGAGACTTCAGAATCTACCGGATTCTGGGAAATTGGTATCTGTACAGGAGGCTGGGGGATGATCGCATGAGCCGATGCTTCAGGGAAAAGGTAGGCCCCCATCTTCTCATTTGGAAGGTAGGGGCCTGAGGTGTTTTTCTGAAAACCCCTCACCCAGGATCGTAATGTTTCCCTGGCAGCATCCCTTGCCTCCGTTGACTTAGGGTGGTCAAAAGCCTCGGTAATCAGGTTAGAACAAATTGTACAAACCTGAGGGTCCCAATAGCGGAGATCACCTTTGGAGGCTGCACATGCTGCGTGCCTCCTGCAATATTGGTGTCCAGTTCTTACTGCGGACATTACAGAACACACTCCCGCACGTCGGATTGTCCTTCCGTAAAGAGAAGAAAATTCCATGAGTATCAAGTGAAGGCTTTCACTTATATTGAGACATTTAGCTTATATAGAAAAGCTATAAAAGAAAGAAGGAAAGACACATAATTGTATTTCCTGTCCAGTCAATTGCTGAAACCTCCCGAGATATCAAAACTAAGGTTACTTCTATTCTAGAATACCTTAAATAATTTCCTAAATGGAAATTTAAGGTGTAGTTCACACCTTGAGATAAAGTTTTAATATACGGGATAGAAAGAATATTGTAAGGTCTCAACAAAGGGCTGTACAAGATAACATTAAGTATGATGAAGAACTTTTAGTATTATCACAAGCTCTGTACAGCAGTTTCTGCTAATGCAGTGTGTACTACACTACGAATACAGCAACTACTGTACATCGCATGCGGTTGTGCCGGATAGCAGGTGCCAGTACGTGCCGGCGTGCGCCTGCACGTGCCGGCCGGCAACTACCCCTGTATAGTTAATAGATATACTATCCTTAATTAATAGACGGCAGCCAACTGATTCGCGACTGTGTGCCGGCCGGCAATCATTGCCAGCCGACGGCTGAAAACACTAAAACCGGGCTGCCGGCCGCTAATAGTAGTAGCCAGCAGATTCGGGCTGTGTTTCCCCTGCTGGCAGGCAAAGGTAATAAAACCCGTGCCCGCGACAGTAGCCAAGAACCAGAGAAACTTCACCTGCCCGGCTGTCGGCTGTTAAGGCGGCAGCCGGGTTAGGGGTGCAACACAATAGTCAGAGAAACAGTATGGATGTAAGGTTAGCAGGCGGCATTGCCATACGACCTTCCATCCAGAAAGAGTGAACTTATGGCAGGGGAGAATGTAGCATTCAGGCACCCAAAGAATCCATAGTCTGCTGGGCTCTACCGACGGACAAGGAAGGGAGACCAAGGGAGGTCTGGGGTTCACTCTGCAAAGAATAAAGGGTGTCTGCTGGCCGACATGTAGTGCCAGCCGGCAGAGAGCTGAGCCTGTCCTCCATCCTAACTTATACTAGATACGGAAGTTGGACTGCGGCCAAAAGAAAATAAAAGAAAGAGAGGTGGGGAAGGGATAAGGGTCCAATAGACTTCGTTCTAGCAGGAGACACACTCCGCCGTTAGGGAAGTTCATCCTAACCAAGAGTTGTCTATTAGGGAGGAAGACTGGCAATACTTGTTAACCTCCTCCCCACCAGAACAAAGTTAGGTGAAGTTATTTCGCTGGGCAACAGAGAAAACTCATTCTCCTGCCCGAGAAAAACAACACAGGACAGTCTGCTAAGCCACTAGAGGAAGGAATCATCTCTTACAGAATTCTTCCAACATTGACTAGGGAAGCAAAGCTTCCTGTGTCCGCTCCTAACCAAGCAAAGGAGACTCATTCTCTATGCTAGGAAGAAGCAGACCACCGACTAGAAACTCTGATGTTCTGCCCTAACCCAAAAAACCAGTCACTCTGGTTATCAGGTCAGGACAGACATATACTAGAATAGTTATACCTGAATTATTTTACAGATAGAACCACTAGGATTAGGCTGAAGGTTTACAGAGGGAGAGAGGGATCTAACTTAGCTTCCATGGGAGAAAAGAACAATTGGGGATGTGCGAAAGTATACTACTCTTCCTAAAATACTAGATTACCTAAATCATCGAAACTCTCTCGTATACAATCTTGGAAAAAAACATTCAACAATATCTTACATGTATAAAATATTTGCCTATAACTTCAATAATATAACATTCGGAAAAACATATATCATGCGTGTAAGTACTAGGGCCAGACGTCTAGGCTACGGAGCCTCACGAATGGCAAGATCGATACCTCGACCCGTGTCAAAATCACCAAGCTAAAAACTGACGGTATAATATAAGCATTCCTAGCGGAGATAAATAGCTAAATTATTAAAGTGAAACAAACCGGGAACCTTGCTCTAGCAAACTAAATGACCCATAAGAGCAAGCGATAGCATCCAGGATGCCTCCGGTAGGCAACAATTCTTGTTTACGTTAAAATCACTTTTGATTTAATTGAAAACGACAAGAGCTTACATTTATACATAGTAAAGATTATACTCAACTTTCCAGAGGCAGAAGAGGCCGGAGAAGTCATCAAAATGTTGAATTAAATCCAAAATAACGAGAGAACACAAGGGAAAACACCGAGTAGTAGAGCTACACGAAAAGTAATAAAGAGGGCGCTACTGCCTTCATCAGATACACACTTGAAACAGAATAGGAGAGATGCCTTATGAGCGGCTCTCTTTTCATTCTCGTTTCAGATTCTTGTCACTATACCCCCTCGAAGCGTTTATACTGTTAGGGGTGAAGATAGCTGTTTGACGTGTCAAGAATACGTCCTCTGATATTATGTGATGTCCCTGTGAGATTATTTAGGGATATTCGCTCCAGGAGTTAGAATTCTGGATACCTTACATTTCGGTAAAATTCTCTGGGAATATCACTGTAGTCAGATCTACCCTGAAAAGCTACCTAATAGGAACTTCCATCAGGACAACATGGCCTGAGTTAAAAAAGAATAATATATATATATATATATATATATATATATATATATATATATATATATATATATATATATATATATATATATATATATATATATATATATATATATATATATATATATATATATATACAGTTGGCGCGAGAAGTGAAGTTGCCGCTAATATAATTTTTTTTTATATTAGTTAAAAAAAGTTGAAATCTGGTACTTACATATAAAATTAATATTTGGTTATGTTCCCCCGATGTTTAATCACCTCTCTTAGTCATCTAGGAACGCTTGCAGCCAGTTTCTCTAAGGTTTCTTTGGGAAGTTCCCCCCACACTTGACGAATAGCCGCCTCCAACTGTGGGATGGATGTCGTAGGGATGTTCTTAAACTTACCTTTGATGATGGCCCAGAGGTTTTCAATAGGGTTAAGATCAGGACTGTTACCAGGCCAATCATCAAAGTAAGGGATAGCACAATCCTGCAACCACTTCTTAACACTACGGGCACTATGGCATGGAGCACCGTCGTGCATAAAGAACTCTGCCCCCGATTTCTCAAAACTGCTTTCCAAAACGTCATTCAATAATTCATAATAATTATACTGGTTCATCATTTGATTTTTTGGTAATACCACTAACTCCCAAACACCACCATACGAAAAACTGGCCCATACCATGAGACTCGGAGGATGCTTAACCGTCTTTTGTGTGTATTGCGTGAGGTGAGCGTCTGACCCGGGAGGACGATAAACACGTTTCGCACCGCTCCCCGTAACAAAGAACGTAGCTTTGTCAGTCCATAGCACTTTCTTCCACTGTTCTATATCCCAAGCACTGAATTTCTTGGCGAATTGAAGCCGACGGCTCTTATGGCGATCTGTAAGAAGGGGTTTCTTGCGAGCCTTGTAGCTACGCAAAAGCAGGTCGTCATGGATGCGCTGTTGCACTGTTCTAAGAGACACGTGACCTAATAGCCTAGGGTTCCTTGCTTTGATTTCTGGGGCTGATAATGAAGGATCAGCCTTCAACTGGCGATGTATCACCTTCAGGGTCCTCGGAGAGGTTATACGAGGGCGTTCAGGCTTAGGAACAGGGACAGGGACGCACGTGCCACCAGAATCCTCGAACCGCTTGACCCAACGTTGAACTGTACGCACTGATAACCCTTTCTTCTTAGCGATATCTTTGTTGCTGATACCTGCCTTATGAAGGTCTATGATCGCAGCAATCTCTTGAGGCCCAACAACACTCCTACACATAACGTACACAAAAGAAAAACACAGACACAAAGTACGATGCAGCGAACAAAGCTGCATATATATATATATATATATATATATATATATATATATATATATATATATATATATATATATATATATACATATATATATATATATATATATATATATATATATATATATATATATATATATATATATATATATATATATATATATATATATATATATATATATATATATATATATATATATATATATATATATATATATATATATATATATATATATATTACTAGCCAACCTTTAAACTTAGCTGGAAAACCAAGATGCTACAAGCCCAAAGGCTCCAACAGGGAACAATAGCCCAATGAGAAAAGGAAACAAGGAACTAAATAATTGATATGAGCAGTAATAAAGAAAATCGAAAAATACAAAGAAAAATAAAACAGGAATAATGTAAGATATTTTTTCTTTAATAGTATTGCATAACTAGAAAAGACTTAATACTTACACTATTCAATAATTAATGCTTCCATAGATAAATAAAAGTTTGAGAAATCAGAGAAAAAATTTTATTATTGTTTTAGCTTTCGACCTTCAATGGTGTTGGTACCAACATCTTAAAATGCTCCAAACTATTAGGTTTAGCAATATTATTAAAATCTATCTTAAGTCTGGATCTAGTGTTGAATATGGAATATGTACTCTCACTAATAAATATATAAGAGATATATGTGGGAAATACGATATGAAAATAGTAAACTATTTACTCAATATATCATTAGTATTAAAGTTATTTTTAAACTAATTCAATATATACTCTGAATGACACAGAGAATAATTTACAATGATGGAAATGAATGATATGTTACACGTTCAAATATATAAAGACCTAAATGGTGAACATTGTACATTCAATTTTTTTTTTCTTTTTTTTTCTTTTTTTGAAGAAAAAGGCGGATGTGACAACGAATGCTTAATTAAAGTTTTCTATATGCAAGATTTCCAGAAATCCAGAATTCCTTTTTCTGTAAAACGAGAGAGAGAGAGAGAGAGAGAGAGAGAGAGAGAGAGAGAGAGAGAGAGAGAGAGAGAGAGAGAGAGAGAGAGATAGGTTCAGGGAATGACACTAATGAATGCCTTCTTTATACGTAATTAAACTGAAACCATTTTTTTTATAATTCCAAAGCATAACCATGACATTTAAATATGTAAAATCACCCCTCCTAAATCCCTATACCTAAAAATAAAAAAAGAATACAAAAAATAAGAATCCACAATGACCATATCATTCATTTATTCGTACTTTCTATCAGACACGCTTTTTGCATATTTTCTATTTTTTTTCTTATTATTATTTATTTATTTATTATTATCTCTCCTATAGTTTCATTTCTAATCCTGTCCTGCCATTTATCTCCAAATATTCTTCTGAGATCTTTGTTCTGAAATCTACAGTTTTTCTTGGATATTGTTCCATTCTCATATTACAACTCTTTACCATGCAGTAACCGATGTCACTGAACTGATATAATCTGAATTTTATATGTAATGTCGGTCGATTTGTTTTTCCCAATTTTACTTAACCTATATATTATCTGATTTGTTTATATATATATATATATATATATATATATATATATATATATATATATATATATATATATATATATAAATATATATATAAATAAATATACATATATATATATATATATATATATATATATATATATATATATATATATATATATATATATATATATATATATATATATATACTGTATATATCTATCTCTCTCTCTCTCTCTCTCTCTCTCTCTCTCTCTCTCTCTCTCTCTCTCTCTCCTCTCTCTCTCTCTCTCTCTATATATATATATATATATATATATATATATATATATATATATATATATATATATATATATATATATATATATATATATATATATATATATATATTTATATATATATATATATATATAAATATATATATATATATATATATATGTATATATATATATATATATATATATATATATATATATATATATATATATATATGTATATATATATATATATATATATATATATATATATATATATATATATATATATATATATATATATATATATATATATATATATATATATATAAAGTATATATATATATATATATATATATATATATATATATATATATATATATACATATACATATTTATATATATATATATACATATATATATATATATATATATATATATATATATATATATATATATATATATATATATATATATATATATATATATATATATATATATATATATATACATAAAAATTCAGATGATTGTCTGTCTTTTGGTGCGTGTGTCTGAGTGCGGCTATTGAAAAATTGTGCCAGGAATTTACAGATTATTCAATACTTGAATCTCATGTCATTTTCATCCAGAAAAATAACCCCACTTTTTCAATTTTCATCAAGATTTACCTTGGGGGTACACAGGCCCATAATTGCAGTCAAAGAAAACGGGTGAAATATAACAAACTGGCACAGTAGACTTCAATTTAATATATACATATTTTTCCTTTGTTTTTTTATAAAGACAGCAGATTTCTTAGCTCCGAGGTTATCTGTTATTTTGCGCAAGTTAGCAAGAAGAGGAGCTTTTAGCACTAGTTGGATAATTGGTAATGTTACTCCTCTAATTAAATGTGTTTGTGGTAGCTCAAGTCCCACTGATTACCGCCCAATTTCCATAACTCCCATATTATCTAAAGTTTTTGAACGTCTTCTGGTAAAACGTCTTATTAGGTTTGCTGAAGGTAATCATCTACTCCCTAGTTTGCAATTTGGTTTTCGTAAAGGCCTTGAAGCATGTGATGTCCTTCTTACAATCTCCAATGCTGTACAGATATCCCTTGATTATGGTCGGGAAGTTCGTATGATTGGCCTTGATTTTAGTGCTGCCTTTGACCGTGTTAATCATGAGGCCCTTGTTTTCAAACTGAAACAGTTGGGAGTGGGTGGGTCGTTTCTTAGCATTATTATATATTTATTAAGTAATAGATCTCAGAGTTGTTGTTGATGGGCACCATAGTGATTATAGGAATACGATATCCGGTGTTCCACAGGGTAGTGTTCTTGGCCCATTACTTTTCATACTATATACACATGACATGTGGTTTGACCTAGAAAACAAGCTTGTTGCATATGCAGATGATGCTACTCTCTTTGCATCAATTCCATCCCCTGAATATAGATCTGGGGTTCGTGAATCCCGTAATAGATATTTAGCTAGAATTAGTACATGGTGCAAATTGTGGGGTATGAAGTTGAATCCTAACAAAACTCAAAGTATGATTGTAAGTAGGTCAAGGACGGTGGCTCCTCAACATCCGGATCTCAGTATTGATAATGTTTCTTTAAATTTTTATGACTCTCAAAATTTTAGGTGTGATTTTCGACCTTGTTTTGAGTATTTTTCTCCTGTATGATCTTCAGCTGCTGATTCTCATCTTAATTTGTTGGACAGAAACTCACGGTCTATTAAATTTCTTATTCTTGATCTAGATATTAATCTCTGGCACCGTTGTTCAATTAGTTCATTATGCATGTTGCATAAGATTTTTCATAACTCTGACCATCCTTTACATTCAGATCTCCCTGGACAATTCTATCCTGTCCATAATACTAGGCAGGCAGTTAATTCCAATAGCCAGGCCTTCTCCATCATGAGGCTCAATACTACGCAGTACTCTAGAAGTTTTATTCCAGCTGTTACCAAGTTGTGGAATGATCTTCCTAATTGGGTAGTTGAATCAATAGAACTTCAAAAGTTCAAAGTTGGAGCAAATGTTTTTATGTTGACCAGGCTGACATGAGTCTTTTTAGTTTATATATGCCATATCTGTTTTTGACCTTGTTAATAGTTTATAAAGGAAATATCTGTTTTGACGCTGTTACTGTTTTTAGAATTATATGTAGTTGATTTAGCCTCATAATTTATTTCCTTATTTCTCTTCCTTACAAGGCTATTTTACCCTATTGGAGTCCTTGGGCTTATAGCATTTTGCTTTCCCAACTAGGGTTGTAGCTTGACTAATAATAATAATAATAATAATAATAATAATAATAATAATAATAATAATAATAATAATAATAACAGATTAGTAAAAAAATTATCACTTTGTTTAGTCATTTACTTTGTTCGTTGTCGATTTTTTTTTATAATAAGAATACTATTTAAAGAAATAACCTCCTCAAAGAAAATAATTATCAAATTAGAAAGATTGTAAAATGTAATTATCATGATCACTTATATTTTAGTGTATATGTACACCATATCTAAAAAAAAAAATCTTTATAAAAGTTAGTTTTGAGTCATTAGCAAAAGATTTGTGTATTAATGTATCTAAATATGCATGCACGTTGCATATTTGAGTAATATTATTTTCTTTCCTGATGTGCGATTTTTTGAAAAAATTTTCTTATAAAAAAACTTCTCACAGCAAATATTTCATCTTGAAATCTATTCATCAAAATATCTTATAATATCAATTTTTCTGAAATAGTAATGTTTTTCTTAAATGGATAATGAAAAATACTGAACTTACGCTAAATGATGCTCTTTCGCCAGTCAATGTTGTTCATTGGCGTCACAAAACTTACCCCCCACATAACGCTTACTCCTCTCATCCCCGCTCACACCCAATTTACCTGCACCTGGGTTGACCTCGTACTGGAGTATCACCAATCTCAAAGCGTATCCCATTCTATTTATTAGAGGATAGAATTCAATGAAAACAGTATCAAATTCATATAAGAGATATGACCTAATACTATATAGCATAGTATTTAACTTGTTTAAAATATTGTTGCAAAAGACTGCAGATGGTAAAAAGTACTTTACATTGCATTAGTAATGATATGTATTAAATACTCATTAAAGGCTATTATGGAAGACGAGCTTATTCAAGTGACATAAGAAGCTTATTTACAAACGGTCACGGATAACAATGGCATAAAATCTCCAAAAATATGAATCATGCAATGACAAGCTTTAACAGAATTTTCCATTATCAATGAAATAAGAGAGAGAGAGAGAGAGAGAGAGAGAGAGAGAGAGAGAGAGAGAGAGAGAGAGAGAGAGAGAGAGAGAGAGAGCATTACAGATTATGAGCATGTATGAAATACTCTTGCATTACATGGCTCCTCCCTGAAAAAGATATATATGTGAAATAGGGCACCTTGCCTATAGAGGTGAACTGTAGATGGGCTATCTTGCTGGAGATATGCAGGTTTTAGGCAATTATTGGAAACCAAGTCTTCTTTGCCATAAATGTTAATTAAGAAAGTCCTCTGTTTACCGTGAATAACGAGGAACAGGTAGGTGTAAGAGGGTGTCAGAGGTGGCCAATGTGTTTCTTGACAGTGCATAGGCAACGAAATTCATATTCCCGGGATGTGTTGAAGGGTGTAATTTTATTTAGTCTCGACGGAAAGGTGTCGGCGGTCAGAGGCTGACCATGCATCGAACTGTCAAGTGAAGGCTTGCACCAGGGGCATTCGCTCTGTGTGAATGACGAAGGACACGCCCTCTAAGAAGAGAGGAAAATCAGCAGTAAGTAATTTTGGAGTAGGCATAAGAAACGACAGAGTACACTTGTTTATAGAATTTGTTGAAAGAAACATGAATTGGAAAATACAAAGTGGACAGGGAGAAACGGAAAACGAAATAGATTTTAGTATCAGTAAAAAAAGAGAAAAAAAAAACACAATCTAGTTAAAGATGTAATTATGTTGATCAAGTTAAAGGCAAGCGACCATATTTTGGTGACACGCAATGGTCTTTTCTATATCTATGGAAAGAAAGATGAAAACATGATTATTTTAAATTTCAAATTAAAGAGACTAAACCTATATAAAACTGATTCAAGATTAGCAAAGGTTTAATCGAAGAGTCAGAACAATTACCAAACGATGCACATATAAAGTAAATATTATGCCACCTAACATACCACAAAAAAATTGCATTGATCATTTTCGAGAATGATATTGGCGCACAGTTTAAACCAAATGGCATTTGCACAACAGATATTTCCTAAAACTAACCCAAAAATATCAGACACAACTCTGCATATCTGTCTGCTGAATCTGGCCTCTGCACTATCAGCAGACACATTAGCTAATTATGAGATATATACTAGGCATCGTTGACAGTCTCTTCACTAAAGTCTTTTTTTTTCTTTTTTTTTAACCAAGAATTACTGCATTGTTTCAGGCTTAACGAAGCGAAAATTTCTGAATAATGTTTACCAAATGACGATCACCTTTATTTTTGTTATTCAGATACTTTGTTTTCTTCTTTTGTTGACTTAAATTGATATCCTGTGAGATAGTAGAATAATAATAGCCTTTACTTAAAGAGGAACCTTATTTCTTCGGTGGTAACCCGATTTCGTCTAATTTTATAAATAAGAAGACGAAATACGATCTTTCTCATTGGTCAATTTAATTTTCATTCATAATTAAACTGAATATTTTATTCATGAACTTCAAAGGATTTTTCAATCCTATGTAGTTTACAATAGAATAATTTTCTTTAAAATATATATTTTTTTCAAAACTATATTTGTGGATAATGAATCGTAACTGTTAAATTACTCCTAAAAATTGTCTTTTCGTATGTCAAAAACTATAATTTCTTGAAGAAATTATCAACTTATAAGGAGAGCCCTGCTTTTCATTTTCATCAAGTTTGAACTGTCTCCTGGAAATAAGAAATTATGGTAAAATGGTATTCATTACATATATTTTATATGGTGGACCAACAGGTTCTTCCCCGAATGCAACGTAATACTGTTGAATATAACTGACCATTAACTTGCGATCTTGCAAAGAAAAATGTTCAAAAACTTAAAGATAATAGTTACAGATTAGCGGCCAAGAGATATTTATGTACTGGTCCTATGTAAGTGACATGATATGTTGATTTTTTAATGCAGACTATTATCTCGTGTTATATATCTGTATATGTTTGTGAGAAATCATTTATTTTTTCCTTTTTCATCACTAGATTAAACTCCCAGAACTCATATCATTCTACTGAATAGTTTAACAATGATTTATATTTCAATAAACATTTTTTTTTTAAACTGTATCCTGTTTTCCTCATTCAATCTATAAAACAACTTTACATATTGGCATTCTTTGCTGTGAAAAACTGTTTATTTTTCTTAAATAACATATTTTAGATATAATAAAAAATATT
>NC_090747.1:31895264-31897764 GCF_036898095.1 Palaemon carinicauda | reverse complement strand
CAACGCCTTTGTGCAGTGTTCGACAATGGTGAGTACCAAGAATATATAGGGCTTATTATTTAAGGTTATCATTGCCAACTCACATTGCCTTGTGTTGCCTATTCAAGTTTTCCTGTCTGTCATATTTAATCTTATGAAGATTCGTAATAGTTTTTTGTTGTCAAAATGTTTTATACATCGTATTATCTTGTCCTTTCAGGTGATTTAGCTCTCGGACTAGTAACTCTAGCTTATTCATAAATTCACGTTGTTAACACTTGGGTAAGAGAATCGTCTAATACATGTTTCGAGTGGTTATATTTATGACAGATTGTCTCGTATATTACGACCGAGCAAATTTATATTAGGTTTACCGTTCATTTCAGGATAGTGTTCGGTTTCGGTGTATCTGCCCTTTTATTTCCTTCCTGGTACTAATGCAAACCTCAGTTGCTCAATTGTAAGGTAATTTAAGTGGGTTATTACTCCGATGGGTATATTCTTCTACATAAATGACCATGACTTTAAGATACTAAACTTCCTGAATATTTCTTTACAGACAACAAGCGAAGCAGAACGAAGGAAACGCCCTACGATCTACGTGAATTGCCTTGTTCTCCAACCAATTGTTTGTAACTACGTTACTACGTCATTTTAAAGGCTTATTTATGTAATAAATATCATTTAATTACATCTTTCCTTCCAATCTTATTTACAAATCATAGATTTGTACGGTGTTCTGCTTAACAAATTACCTAAAATGAAATATACAAAAAAAAAAAAAAAAAGCTTTACGTAACACACATCTTCGAGCAACCTTTTTGTGGAATGGGTGTTTAATCGTAAGAAGGTACTATGGATGGAATACATTTAAATAAAATTTTGAGTTATGAACATAGAAAACTTACGAGAGCCCCTAATTAAATCGGAACATTTTTGTTAAAAACGGTGTTTTACCTGTGAAAAATATTACTGGTACTAATTTTTTTTTTTTTCAATGTGGGTTAACGCCTATTTGGAACAGTTAGATAATTTATAACTTTATTCATTTATTTATTCAGATACAGTAGTAATTATAAAACGGTCAGCAAACGAACAATAGAGCAAGGTCTATAATAGAGTAAGGCCACTGAAAAATAGCTGAGACACCACTTTTCTTTATTGTATAGATGTTCTCAAATATTGAATAATAAAAAATTTTCCATTACAATAATGTTATAGCAATACATTACTATGAAGAGATGGAGTTTGTGGTTGGCCAGATCAAGGTGACCAATTGGCTTAGTACTGACAGGACAAAATTTGGTTCCGCGTTCCAGTTGCCTCATTCATTATTTGCAAACCTTCACCAAATAAGGCAGTTTATGGATATCAAACTCAAAAGAAAAGTGATTATTAAATGCATTGATCAGAAAAGAGGAGAGAATATAAGAGACTGATTTGGAGATAAAAATTAGAGTTGTGATAAAGAAAATCTAACAAACGATCAGAGACGCAAATATGCGCACAAGTAGATATGTACGCACGGACATACATGTATATGCAGTATATTCACAGGCAAACACACATACACATACACACACATACACAAACAACACACACACACACACACACACACACACACACACACACACACACACACACATATATATATATATATATATATATTTATATATATATTATATATATATATATATATATATATATATATATATATAATTAATGGCATTTTCGCTTCTAGAAAGCTTGAGGTTTAGCTGAAAGGCGAAGGAAAGCAGATACTTCAGCATTTGGACAGTTTATTGGCTAAGCTTTCGGGAACAACATTTCCCATCATCGGAGCTAAAAAGTGAATGTAAAACACAGGTCAATAGACATTACGTTAGTCAATGAAATTCTGTTAAAAAGGCAAGAATTATAATAAGTACATCGAAATACTTAAAAAATGAAGTGGATGAAATATACTAAAAAATTATAAATTAAACCATATAAATGAAATTAAAAATTAAAACGTTAAAACATTAAATGAATGATATAGTAAAAGAGCAATATCGAAATCAGAACAAATACACAGAAAACTTTAAAGAAAAATTCACAAAACATCACAGATATGGGAATCAAAATAATAATACAGAGAAATAACCTGGAATAAAAAAAAAAAAAAAAAAAAAAAAAAAAAAAAAAAAAAAAAAAAAACTCTGGATAAGAAAGAAACACACCTAGTATGGAAAAAAAATCCAAGACTGAGACATGGAAGGACGGGGAGGTTTAGACGTTAGAGCATGAAAGTAATGGTTTGAAGATTAAGTGGGGAGAGTCGTTAGGCAATATGTAAAGGAACAGAGGTTGTTGAGTGATTGAGAGTAGGGGATAGCTGTTTAATGAAAAGAGATTCTAGGGTAGGTAGAGAATAGCTATTGGGGGATTGGGCTAGAATTTTGAAATTAGAATAGTTAATTAATTGCTTGCATTCTTGAGCGTGACATTTCACCAATCATCTCCATCTTGAAATTTCAAATCA
>NC_090747.1:31884577-31892264 GCF_036898095.1 Palaemon carinicauda | reverse complement strand
GTCTCGTAGGAGGGAGATTGACGAGATACGAATTCGGGAAAGAAAAAGGGGAGCCGCTCCCAAGGCTTCCCTATCCCCCGATTCGTATGCGTGCCTGGCGCCAATCCTGGCGCCATCTGTATTCCTTTTTGCGTAGCTTAACAACTCGGTGTTTTTTCCTGTTTTTCTCGCAAATCTTGGATTTATTCGGCTTTTTCATGGCTTCTTCGTCTTCGTTGGCCTCGGATAAGTTGAGTATAGGGTCTGTTTTGTATAAATGTAGGCTCTTGGTAAAAAATTGAGTGATTAATAGGATTAATCTTTGATACAAGAGCCGTAGCCTACCAGAGGTGTCCTGGACACTGTCACTCGCTAGGTATAAATTAGTTAGTCAGAGTGACATTCCTGGTTGTTTTGCTTAATAAAATTTAGCTATTTAGCGTTACATAGGATTTCCTTTCGTGCTTAGTATTAATTGGCGAAGTATTCGCCATTCTGGCCTACGCTAGGCCATGTAGCCTAGTCGTTTGGTCCTAGTACTTAATGCATGATTTTGGTTGTTCCGAGTGTAATTAAAATTTTATTGAAGCTTTAGGCTATATTTTATACATTTTAGACTGTGTGGAATATTTCCAAGATTGTATACGTGAGAGTTTCGGTGAATTAGGTAATCGATTCTCTTGGTGCCTAGGCTAATTGCTTATGGAGCCTTAGTATACTTTATTATACTCCCCGGTTGCTTTCTTTTCTTCGGAGAAGGTATGCAATCCCTTTCCCTCTGTTTAAGCCTTGGGCTTATCCCTAAGTGGTTTTTTCCGAATTTATTTTCGATAAAACTATACTAGGGTGTTACTGTACCTTCCTGTTCCTGCTGAGTCTGGTTCAAAGAGGGACAGAACAACAGAGTTTTTAGTCTGAGTCCGTGTTGTTTGGCTTGGGGCAGAGTCTCCCTCGCTGACCTAACACTTACAAAGGGAGCTGAGCTCCCTTAGGTCACTATCGAAGGTTTCTGTAGTTATGATTCCTTCTCGTGTGATCGACCAGACTAAGTCCTGTTGCTGTTCTCGGGGAGGATAATCTTCCCTTGGGAGTAGCAACGCCTTCCTTGCTTTGGTGCTCTGGAAGCTGGCAGGTATTATACTACTGCGCTGGCCCTTTCCCTTAGATCTCCCTTAGGCTAAGACAGAGTTCTTGGCTGCGGGTGATCTGTCACTAAAGCAAGGTTGGCAGGACCCTCTTGTCCCTTCCCCCTCTATCTCCGTAATGGCCTAGCCATTACTGTACTGTACCTTGCCGGCCGGCAGAGCTGGCCGGCAGGGGTATTACTGTACCATATGTCATTCTACTTCTGGACCTAGTATAGGTTGGGATATGGATTGACTAAGCCCATTGCCGGCCGGCAGAGACGCTGGACGGCAAGGGTCTTATGTTTTCGAGTGCTGCCCGGACCTCTCTTGGTCCCTCATCCATGCCTGCCGGCAGAGCCGGACGGCATTGGTCAAGGAAGCCTGAATTAAGTTTCTCCCCTTCCTTATATGCACTCTTTCGGTTGCCGGGCTTGGGGGGTTGTGTACACTCTTATCCCGGCATCCATTCTATTTTCTTCTAGTGCTGTACCTGTCCCGGCAGCCGGCCTATGAGGCCGGCTGCCGGCCTATGAGGCTGGCAGCCGGGCAGGTGTAGTCTTCTGGTTCTTTTGCTGCCGGCTGGCATCGGTCTTGTACCTTTGCCGGCCGGCTTATGTCAGTCCTTGTCTGCCGGTCACCAAGAGTGTGGCCGGCAGCTGGGTACTACCTTGTGTAGTTGCTGGCCGGCAATCATTGCCGGCCTACACTGGCTGTTGCTGGCCGGCAGTTGCTGCCGCCGGCACAGGCATTTGAACCAGAGGGCTGCCGCCCTATAGCTGTTAAGTAGTATACTTTAAAGCTAATTGTGGTGTGTGCCGGCCGGCAAAGGCAGGCCGGCACACATCCTCCTATACTGTACTAGTATTCTTCTGTATAGCATATACAGTAAGAAGAAAACTATAGTAAAAGTTTAGGTACAGCACTGTATCTTCTAACACTATTGTGTTTTCTTACACAGCCCTTTGCTGTTGCCCTCAGACAGGAAGCAGAGTTCTTCCCCGTCTATTATCCAGGATTTTTAAAATCATTGCCTAGGTGTGAGCTCCACCTGTTTCCTATGGAAACCTTGCATTGGTTACTCTAGTAGAGATAAACCATTTTTGATTTTATTATCTGGAAGGCTGCAACAATGGGTTGTGAGGGAAACACAAGTGTGTGTCTTTCATTTATGAATTGTTATGCTATAATATGCATATCCAGTGATACATAGTTCACTTGATACTCATGGAAATTTCTTCTCTTTACAGGAGGACCCTCCGAAGTGCGGAAATGTTTTCTGCAATGTCCGCAGCAAGAACCTCTGCGGACATGAGTGTTGTAGGAGACACGCAGCATGCGCTGTCTCCAAGAATGATCTCCAGTATTGGGACCCTCAGGTATGTACTGTATGCACTAACCTGATTACTGAGGCTTTTGATTCCCCTAGAACAGCGGAATCAAGGGATATAGCTAGGGAAAAGGCTTCGTACTTGGGTAAGGGGCTTCAAGAAGAACACCTCTGGCCCTTATCTTCCAAGTGAGAAGATGAGGGCGTATCTTTTTCCCCAGGCATCAGCTGAGGCAGTGATTCCCCAGCCTCAAGAGGAGATCCTTCAAGATCAAGTCCAGGTGGACGAGGAAGTCGCAGATGCGATGCAAGACATCCAGTTGTGTGACAGGATGTCTGACCTAGACGATCGTTTGGAAGAAGACCTCCTGGCAGAAGGTCAGGATCAAGTTCAAACCCCGGATGTCGTAGAGGATGAGGTCGATGAGGTGTCGGCTACTCCGGTTCAGATGCCGGAGCCTATCCCCTCAACATCGGCTGGCCTCCCAGTAGAACTGGGACAGGCCCTCTCTTCGATTGTTGGAATGATCCAACAAATGCAGACGGAGAATCAGGAGAAGGCGGCTGCAATGGAACTGCGTATGCAGTCCCTGGCAGAATCACATGGGCCCCGGAAAAGGCTCAATGTGAAAGACCTTCCCATATGCTCAGATGCTAACCCATGGAGGTATGCTGAGCACATGCCGATGACGACTGGAAAAATCGTCATTTCGGATAAGCTGGGTTCAGTTCCCCTAGAGGAGGTAGAATTCTGGCCCAGCAAGGCATCATATCCGGACTGCTATGTCCGGCTGAGAAAAGAACCAGCTTCAAGGGAGGAGACAGAGCCGAAGGAGGTCATTGTTATGGACCACGCTAAGGCTCAAGCCCTACTTTCATCCTCGATGAAAGAGAGGGGCTTCTCGAATTCGAAGGTAGCTGCATTGAGCAAGAAGCTCCCTTCGTTTGTGTCCTCTCCTGATAGAGCCTTCCCCTTTTTACAGAAAGGGTTTGCGGCTGTCCTAAAGGCAGTCGAGGCCGGCAAGCCTTGCCCCTCCCTGGAGGAGTGTAAACCCTTGTCGCTGGCCTCTACCTATGGACCACAAAGACTGGAAGGATGTCCATCTGACATTCTCAGTGGGAAAGTTGGAGGCTGATATTGCCGGACGGCAATTCGGCGAGGACCTCCCCAAGCTGTCCGAATCTCTTTTACGAAGAGAGTTCGAGACAAAAGAAAGACTGGCTGCCTCAATGTCTCATCAGACTACTCTCGAGACGATGGCAAGTGACCCCAAGGTCCATGAAATGTTCATGGTAGTGGCTAAGTCTCACTTAGCCACAGTGACGAAGGACCTTTATAGCTTCGTCAAGGCAAGGAGAGCTTGCAGGGAGTTCGTGTTCACCGGGGCTTCGGTGAGACACGAGCCAAGGAAGTTAATCTCCTCCAACATTTGGGGAAAAGACCTTTTCCCTACCGATGTGGTCAAAGAGGTTGTTGATAAGGCCGCCGTGGAGAATAGAAATCTTCTCCAGAAGTGGGGCCTGGCTATCAAAAGAAAATCTTCCCCGGATGAGGGTCCTCAACCAAAGAGGAAGAATATGAAGACTAGGCTACCATCTCGGCCAGCCAAGCCTTATAGACAGCAACAGCAACTGCAATTGCCTTTGCCTCCAGTGCCCCAGATGGTGGCACAAACCCCGACTGCCTTTCAGTGGGTACCCCAGGCGGTGCCAGGTCAGTCAACCACATTCGCCCCAACGTTCGAAGGACAGTCTTCTTCCTTTCGTGCAAAACCTAGAGGAGCAGCCAGAGGCTCGTCTAGGCGCCCCTCAAGGGGAAGGGGATTCAGAGGTGGTCGTGGTCAGGGAGGCAAGACCTCAGGACGGCAGTCCAAGTGAAATGATACCGGTAGGAGGGAGACTGATGAAATTTTGGGATCGCTGGACCTTCGATCCCTGGGCCCAAAGCCTACTCAAGAATGGACTGGGTTGGAGCTGGTACAGCACTCCACCCCCATGCCTTCGGTTTTTCCAACACTCCACCCCCATTTTGGAGGAGTACGTTCAAGAACTGTTGGAGAAAAATGTGATCCGAAAGGTGAAGTCCATCAAATTCCAAGGGAGGCTGTTTTGTGTTCCCAAGAAAGACTCGGAAAAGCTCAGAGTCATTCTGGACTTGTCACCACTCAACAAGTTCATAGTGAATTGCAAATTCAAGATGCTAACACTGCAACACATAAGGACCTTACTGCCCAAGAGGGCATACTCAGTCTCTATAGACTTGTCAGACGCCTATTGGCACATTCCAATCAGCCGTCGACTCTCCTCCTACCTAGGGTTCAGGCTACAACGGAAACTGTACGCCTTTAGAGCCATGCCATTCGGGCTAAACATAGCCCCAAGGATTTTCACGAAGCTTGCGAGCGCAGCTCTCAAACAATTACGCCTAAAGGGAATTCAGGTAGTAGCCTACCTGGACGACTGGCTGGTGTGGGCAGCATCCGAGACCGAATGCTTGCAAGCTTCCAGTCAGGTGATCCAGTTCCTAGAGTACCTAGGCTTCAAGATCAACAAGAAAAAGTCTCGACTTTCTCCATCCCAAAAGTTCCAGTGGCTGGGAATCCACTGGGACCTTTTGTCACACAGTTTCTCCATCCCAATGAAGAAAAGGAAGGAGATAGCGGGCTCTGTCAAGAGACTTCTAGATTCCGAAAGGATATCAAGACGCGAACAGGAGAGGGTACTAGGCTCTCTCCAGTTTGCTTCAGTGACAGACCCAGTGCTAAGAGCACAGCTAAAGGATGCAACCGGAGTTTGGAGAAGGTATGCATCAAACGCGCGAAGAGACCTGAGAAGACCAGTGCCGCCTCGGCTACGTACTCTTCTCAGACCTTGGTCCCAAGCCAGACATCTAAAGAAGTCTGTTCTTCTTCAGCCACCTCCCCCGTCGTTGACGATTCACTCAGACGCCTCAAAGGAGGGATGGGGAGGTCACTCTCATCGGAAAAAAGTCCAGGGGACTTGGTCCAAGCTATTCAGGACCTTTCATATAAACTTTCTAGAAGCTATGGCAGTGCTCCTTACCTTAAAGAAAGTCTCCCCCGCGTCACTCGATCCACATAAGATTGGTGACAGACAGCGAGGTGGTTGTGAGATGCTTGAATCGACAAGGGTCGAGGTCACCACCTCTCAACCAAGTGATGTTAGCCATTTTCCGATTGGCGGAAAAGAAGAAGTGGTACCTGTCGGCAGTTCACCTTCAAGGAGTCCGCAATGTGACAGCGGACGCTCTATCCAGGTTCACACCGATAGAGTCGGAATGGTCCTTAGACGCAGGATCATTTTCCTTCATTCTGAATCAAGTCCCAGAACTGCAAATAGACCTCTTTGCGACGAAAGACAACAAGAAGTTGCCCCTGTACGTGTCCCCGTACGAGGACCCCTTAGCGGAAGCAGTGGACGCAATGTCCCTCGACTGGAACAGATGGTCCAGGATTTATCTGTTCCCTCCTCACAACCTTCTGTTGAGGGTCCTCAACAAACTGAGATCCTTCAAGGGGGTAGCGGCAATAGTGGCCCACAAGTGGGCGAATAGCATGTGGTTCCCCTTGGCGTTGGAACTACAGATGAAGTTCGTGCCGCTACCACATCCAGTTCTGACCCAGCGAGTCCAGAAGTCGACTGTCTGCGCTTCATTACAGAAAACCCAGACCCTGCAGCTCATGATTTTCTCGCCCTAGCGGTGAGAAAGCGCTTCGGGATTTCGAAAGCCAGCATAGACTTCCTAGAGGAATACAAGTGCAAATCGACTAGAAGGCAATATGAGTCATCTTGGAGAAAATGGGTGGCCTTTGTAAAGGCAAAGAATCCGCAGGCGATCTCAACAGATTTCTGCTTATCTTTCTTCATCCACCTCCATGGCCAAGGATTGGCAGCTAACACGATTTCAGTGTGTAAATCGGCTTTGATGAGACCCATTTTATTTGCCTTCCAGATCGACCTAGGTAACGAGATCTTTAATAAAGTTCCGAAAGCCTGCGCTAGGCTCAGACCTTCAGCACCTCCAAAGCCCATCTCATGGTCTTTAGACAAAGTTCTTCATTTCGCCTCCTTGTTGAGCAATGAAGAATGTGCGTTAAAGGATTTGACGCAAAAAGTTATTTTCCTATTTGCACTCGCGTCCGGGGCCAGGGTTAGTGAGATCGTAGCCCCTCTCGAGAGAGGCAGGTCGTGTTCAGTTCCTGGATGGGGGGGAGCTGAACCTGTTTCCGGATCCTACGTTTCTCGCCAAGAATGAGTTACCCACCAACAGGTGGGGTCCCTGGAGAATCTGTCCTCTGAAAGAAGATGCATCTCTATGTCCAGTAGAATGCCTAAAGGTCTATCTTCGTAGAACTTCAGACTTCAAGGGTAGTCAACTATTCAGGGGAGAAACATCAGGCTCAAATTTATCTCTGAATCAACTCAGAGCGAAAATGACATATTTTATTCGCAGAGCGGATCCTGACAGTACACCCGCAGGTCACGATCCGAGAAAAGTTGCCTCATCCCTAAATTTCTTTAATTGTATGGATTTTGAACATCTCCGTTCATACACGGGCTGGAAGTCTTCCAGGGTGTTCTTTCGCCACTATGCGAAGCAAGTAGAGGAACTTAAGAGATCTGTGGTAGCAGTGGGTCGTGTAGTTAACCCTACTGTTTAACTCTGCAAGGAACAGTGGTCTTAATTGGGACGATTAAGTCCAGGGTGAGTGTGTAGGTACATACTGTACTACAAACTAAATGAGGGCACCAAGTGCCCATATAGACTGTTCCTTCCTTCAAAGGTGAACCTTGCATAAGTTCAGACATGTGTGCCAAGCGTTTCTAACGCTAATGTGATTGATTTGTAATACAGATTTTTTATGACTTGATACCTTGGTATCTCATTAAAGTGGTGTTTAATGGTTTTTCTTTCAGATAAACAAGTTCTGTTTACTATCATACTTATGCTTAAAGTTTTGGGTTACCCTCTTTTATATAAATATATATATTTGTTGTTAACCTGTCTGTTTATTATCTGTCAATAAACTTGTTCTTGAGAACCTTGCGTCTCTTTCACCTGTGTCAATTTATTGGTATAATTGAGCATTTTAATTCTATGTATCTTATCTGGGATAATTCTGATAGAATTGTTCTGTTTTGCAAGCTATGTTGCATTGGTTTATGTAAGTCCCCTAATGGGAGGACTCCGTCCCATAAAGGGACGAGGGCGGTTTTATTAGTTTCTTCCTAT
>NC_090747.1:31879577-31882077 GCF_036898095.1 Palaemon carinicauda | reverse complement strand
TACACCCGTTCTCACCCTCACCACTTCGTTCCTAACCCTATCTACTCGAGATACACCAGCCATACTCCTCAGACACTTCATCTCAAACACATTCAATTTCTGTCTCTCCATCACTTTCATTCCCCACAACTCCGATCCATACATCACAGTTGGTACAATCACTTTCTCATATAGAACTCTCTTTACATTCATGCCCAACCCTCTATTTTTTACTACTCCCTTAACTCCCTTAACTGCCCCCAACACTTTGCAACCTTCATTGACTCTCTGACGTACATCTGCTTCCACCCCACCATTTGCTGCAACAATAGACCCCAAGTACTTAAACTGATCCACCTCCTCAAGTAACTCTCCATTCAACATGACATTCAACCTTTGACCACCTTCCCTTCTCGTACATCTCATAACCTTACTCTTACCCCACATTAACTCTCAACTTCCTTCTCTCACACACCCTTCCAAATTCTGTCACTAGTCGGTCAAGCTTCTCTTCTGTGTCTGCTACCAGTACAGTATCATCCGCAAACAACAACTGATTTACCTCCCATTCATGATCATTCTCGCCTACCAGTTTTAATCCTCGTCCAAGCACTCGAGCATTCACCTCTCTCACCACTCCATCAACATACAAGTTAAACAACCACGGCGACATCACACATCCCTGTCTCAGCCCCACTCTCACCGGAAACCAATCGCTCACTTCATTTCCTATTCTAACACATGCTTTACTACCTTTGTAGAAACTTTTCACTGCTTGCAACAACCTTCCACCAACTCCATATAACCTCATCACATTCCACATTGCTTCCCTATCAACTCTATCATATGCTTTCTCCAGATCCATAAACGCAACATACACCTCCTTACCTTTTGCTAAATATTTCTCGCATATCTGCCTAACTGTAAAAATCTGATTCATACAACCCCTACCTCTTCTAAAACCACCCTGTACTTCCAAGATTGCATTCTCTGTTTTATCCTTAATCCTATTAATCAGTACTCTACCATACACTTTTCCAACTACACTCAACAAACTAATACCTCTTGAATTACAACACTCATGCACATCTCCCTTACCCTTATATAGTGGTACAATACATGCACAGACCCAATCTACTGGTACCATTGACAACACAAAACACACATTAAACAATCTCACCAACCATTCAAGTACAGTCAAACCCCCCTTCCTTCAACATCTCAGCTTTCACACCATCCATACCACATGCTTTTCCTACTCTCGTTTCATCTAGTGCTCTCCTCACTTCCTCTATCGTAATCTCTCTCTCATTCTCATCTCCCATCACTGGCACCTCAACACCTGGAACAGCAATTATATCTGCCTCCCTATCATCCTCAACATTCAGCAAACTTTCAAAATATTCCGCCCACTTTTTCCTTGCCTCCTCTCCTTTTAACAACCTTCCATTTCCATCTTTCACAGTCTCTTCAATTCTTGCGCCGGCCTTCCTTACTCTCTTCACTTCTTTCCAAAACTTCTTCTTATTCTCTTCATATGACTGACCCAGTCCCTGACCCCACCTCAGGTCAGCTGCGCTCTTTGCCTCACGTACCTTGCGCTTTACTTCCACCTTTTTCTCTCTATATTTTTCATACTTCTCTATACTATTACTCTGCAGCCATTCTTCAAAAGCCCTCTTTTTCTCTTCCACTTTTACCTTCACTCCTTCATTCCACCATTCACTGCCCTTCCTCATGCTGCCCTCCAACAACCTTCTTGCCACATACATCACTTGCAATCCCAGCAAATTTTTTTTTTTTGCTAACTTACACTCCTCCTCTAAATTACCAGTTTCTCTTACTCTCACCTCGTCATATGCCATTTTCAACCTTTCCTGATATTTACTTTTTACCCCCGGTTTTATTAGCTCGTTCAACCTCACTAGCTCCCTTTTACATCCACCTACTCTATTCCCCCACTCTTTTGCTACAACTAATTTTCCTTCCACCAAAAAATTATCAGACATACCGTTAGCCATACCACCTTATTGTAATTCTTTTAAATAAATTCCCCAACTGTTGAAAAATGTAAATATAGCATTTAAGAGTAAAAATACAATAAAAACAGCCTTAATAAAGAATTCTCCTGACATTACCAAGGGATGTGTATATCGTATTCCATGCAATGCTTGTGAAAAAATTCTATATTGGTCAAACTGGTAAAGCGCTAGAAAAGAGAATTGAACAACAAAAGAAAAGTGTCAGATATGCTCAAGATAATAATGGACTCTTTGCTCACGTTAGAGATAAAAATCACACTATTAATTGGTCAGGTGCAAAGAAATTGGTTCATTCAAATAACTTAGTGGAAAGAAACATCATAGAGTCCAGTTTCATAAAAGAAACCTTTGAAAACAACTTGAATATTGGTCATGGAATGTATAAACTCGACGCCCTTATATGTAAAGAGATTTGTAAGCTATATAAAAAACATTAACCACCTAATGTAGAATTGAATGTATTGTGAATAATTAACGTC